>NC_056733.1:298343987-298523987 GCF_019279795.1 Protopterus annectens
ATCCTTAAAGGCCCGCAATAGGATTGCTCTTCAGCAGCAGGAAAGCTCAAGGGCCTGGTGCTCAAACCTGACTTTTTCTTCAGCCTTGCTTGAGTTGACTAAATGTTTTGGTGCATAGAAGGTGCCCTGAAGGATTTGGAAGAAGAGCAGCTGTTATAGCTTTAGCAGGATATAACTCATACATAGCTAAGGCTACTGCAGCAGTGATCAAATGGTGAACATCTGTATGATCCAGTTTATCTTCCTTCAATATTATTTATCATGCACTTCCACAGCTTTATTTTTTTTTACACTAAACTGTGGAACTCATTTTCATCTTCTGTTACACACATACTAACACTGGTGTGTGGCTGATTTTTAGACCAGACAAAAATAAATTTGCATTCATCAAAATTAATAGAGTTAATGTCAATTAATCCAACAACTTCAATTAAAAATCATTTGTCCCTGGGCATCATTGCAGCTTTACCTTCCAACTTCTTGAACTTATTAAATACATTTTCTCCAAGCCTGTCCAGCCTTGCAGCAGAGGGAATACTCTGTTTGACAAATAAACCAAGTCTGTCATTTTTTTTCAGTACTGTGTATGCCTCTGCCAATGATCTTCTGTCTGAAGAACTGCTGAGTTCAAATACTTAAACCAGTGGCCAGTATGAATGAAATGGTATTACATGCAGAAAATATGTTTTATGTATTTATTTGTTAGTATTCTTAATACAGTTACAGAAAAAAACTTGTCATACTATATTTCATGATACAGTGGATATTTTGTAATTTTTCTCCTCTTAGTGTCACTCTAAAACAGGACTATCCATCTTTTTTGGCTCAAGGGGCCACTTATCCAACAGTTCAGGAGCCACTTATAATAATTTGCATGGTTTAGGGAGCCACATTACCATGTCCAACATGTATCTGTCCATTCAGAACAGCATGCGGTAGGATATATCGAGGGCCAGACAAAATGCTTCAGTGGGCCAGATTGTGCCCCTAGGGCCACCTGTAGGACACCCCCCGCTTTAAAATATGCATTTTATGGAGTTTTCTCCCTGGGACATCACGGAAAATGGGCTGCTAGCCCAGTGGGACTATCCAGATCAACAACTGTAAGCAAGCAAACAAACAGCTTAATAGAAAGCTATTTTATTTCACTGCTGTAACTGGATCATAAATGAGAATGGAGCCTAGTAGTCCATTTCCTATTTGTCAAATAAAGGAAATGAATAAAGAGATAAAAAGCATACAGAAAGTATCTTTGTTCTTATTACTGACACTATTCATAACTTAAATGATTATGAGATAATCTTTTTTGAAGGATTTACTAAAATTGTAACAAATTAAGTATAAATGTAAAATACAGTTTAGTGGCTTGTGTGCTGTATCTTCAAATTACTAAATGTAGTACTACCAGGGTTATTAAATGATAGACTAACAATAACATTTTATATAGATATTACTAATAATAATTATCCTCCCATTCTAGGGACACTACTGAACAAAGAGTATAATTACATTATTTGATATTCATTTCATAGTCATATAAGACCTTTTGGCACAGGAGAACTGTGTGCTTAACTGACTGGCTTAAAGTCATACACCATGCAAGTGAAGGCACAAAAAAATAAAATACCGGCGTTTAGGATGTGGTTCATTTACAAAGCCTTAAACCTTTGTACTATACTATTTATTTATTTATTTATTTATTTCACATTTGTTAACCGGGTTAGTCCAACTGAATTTGCAAACAAACCCATTTTCAGTGGAGACCTGAGGGGGAAAGCCCCAGCAAATACAAGTAAAGATAAAGTGACAATATACAAATGTTAAATAACAATCACAATACAAAAAAATTGTAAAACAGAAAAGGTTATTAACTATTTGCATTGCACTGATAGGAAACCATCCATTTTCAGTGGAGACCCAAGAGGAAAGATCCCCAGCAAACATAAGCAAAGATAAATATAGAGGACAAAAACTATTAAAAATAATGCAAATATGAAATTAATTATAGAGAGAAAAACAAAAGAGAGACTTAGGATCAGTAAGGGTTGCACTGATAGCAGTGGTCTAAATTTACTACATATAAGAGTAAAAAACAAAAGGACAATCATTCAAAAGAAGGAAAATGTACAGAGATTGACAGGAAGTGGCGGGAACAGATAAATAGTGTGGAGAATGGGAGGGGGAGAGAAAGGAGGGGGCTATAGTAGGGCTACAGTAGTAGAGCTGAGGGTTTAGGAGGTTAGTTTAAGTAGAAGTTACTAACATAGAAAGAAAGTTAGGAGATGCAACAAGTTATACAGTAGGACAGACTAAGACTACATGTGGTCAAGGCAATGGCATAATTTCAAGTTTAGTAGGTGGGATTTAAGCTCCTTTTTAAAACAGGGAAAGGAAAAGTTGGATCTACTATGGAGAGGGAGTTTGTTCCAATTTAGTGAGACAGAGTGTTTGTAAAGTAGTTTGCCAATATTCCTTCTGGGTTTATAAAAGGAAAGAACATCCGGGGGGGGGAGAGTAGAGAATAACATGGGAGGTGAGAGCAGGGCAAGCAGAGGGGTTGTTGAGTAAGAAAAAGTAGTGTGGAGTTGCAATTGTAGGAGAAGGTGCGGAAATTCCAGCCACTGAAGTTTGTTTAGTGAGAGGCAGTGATGCGAAGAGAGTGGTTGGTTTAGAATAAATCTGGCAATTTTGTTGTATGTTTGTTCCAGTTTCTGCACAGAGGTAGTTTGGCTATTGGTAAGGATGGGGGAAGTGTATAGAAGACTAGGTAAGACAAATGCCTGTGCAAGACTGCACTTAGTGGCAGTAGTGAGGAATTTTTTGTTCCTATAAAGTAGTCCAAGTTTTTGGTGTGTTTTTTGATGGCCTGTTGTATGTGCAAGTCAAATTTTAGTCGCTCATCAATTATTACCCCAAGGAGTTTGGTGTGTGAGGCAGGGGAGATAGTAGTGCCATCTAGGGTGGAAAGAGAAAAGCTGGATTTAAGGTGAGAGAGTGTCTGAGGTAGGAAGAGGAGGAGTTGAGTTTTCTTCGGGTTAAGGATTAGTTGATTATTTCTGAGACATTTTTCAACGGAGATAAAGGAATTCTGTGTTAGTGTGTGAGTTCAGAGATAGTATTGGAGATAGATAAGAGAGTACAGTCATCTGCGTATTGTATTACTGATGAGAGACTGCAGGATGAATGTAGGTTGTTGGTAAAAATGTAGAAAAGGATCGGTCCAAGTATGGAGCCTTGGGGTACTCCTGTTTGAACAGCAAGGAAGAGTGAGAAAGCCTGCTGCCATCTAAAAGCTTGTTTTCTACCAGGAAGGTAGGACTGGAACCAGACAAGAGCAGAAGGAGAGAGGTTTAGGTTTGAGAGGTTGTTAAAGATGGGATGAGACACAGTGTTAAAGGCTTTTGAGAGATCAAGGAATAGACAGGAGATGAAGAGGTTGTTGTCCCTAGCTTCTGCAACCTTTAGAGTAAAGGATAGTTAGGCAGTTGAGGTACTGTGTTTAGGGTGGAAACCATGTTGCGAGGGGGTGAGGAGATTTTTGTGAATGAGATTGGACAGTAGTTGAGTATGTATCATTTTTCAAGGATCTTAGAGAGCAGTGAGAGAATAGCAATTAATCTACAGTTACAGGGTTCAAGAGAGTTGCCACCTTTGTGCAGAGGAGTGTTATAGAAGGATTTCCATATTTCCGGTAAGGTAGACTCCTGAATGGAGTGGTTGATTAAGATAGATACAGGATATGCAATAGAGTCATCAGCAATTTTCAGAAATTGAGGGGGGAGTTTATCAGTGGACAGAGAGGATGGTTTTAGTTTAAGAATAATGGATTTGGTATATTTAGTACAAACAGGTCAGAAGGTAAAAGGCTGAGAGACAGAGGTGCACAGAGGTTGAGGGGGAGGTGATGGTGACACACAAGAGTTGGGACGAGCAGAGTTAACAGAGGGAAGGAGTTTAGAGATGCTGTCTATGAAGTGTTTGTTGAGTAAGTCTGCAGTTTCACAACGACAGTGATAGGGGAAAGGGTTAGGGATGCTAGGAGAACCAGTGTGGAGCAGGGAGCTGATAGTAATCCAGAATTCTTTGGGGTCATTGGGGTGAGAGCTTTGAAATTTAGTGAAATATTGGCATGTATCCAAAATAATAAATTATTTTTACACAATTTCTGAATTGCTTATAACTTTGGAGAAAGGTGGGAGTTTTAGTGGTTTGCCATTTTTTCCCATAGAGCATCTCTTTCATGCATCAAAGCATGAGTAGCTTTGGAGAGCCAGGGTGCAAAATTAGATTTGATTCTGATTTTGCGAGTTGGGGCAAGAGAGTTTAGGTCAGCAAGGAAAATGTGGTTGAATTTAGTAACATCATCATTGATTGAGAGAGTTAAAGGTTTAAGGGGAACAGTTTGTCAGTTTCCTACAATCTCTGTAGAGATGGGACTTAGAGAGATGAGGAGAGTGACTTAAGATAGAGATGGGAGAATGATCACTAATAGAGTCAGGGAAGGGAGAAGGGTTACAATATTTGTTTGGAGAGTTGGTCAAGATCCAGTCAATTGCGGAACCAGTAGCATTTTTACTGTAGTGGGTAGGGGTAGTGATCTACCAGACAAGTTTAACTGTCCAGGTAAATCTTCTGGTCTGAATGGGCATATCAGGCAGCTTAAACCTCCACTTGGAAAAATGACAACTGAATAGTTTTGGCTTACAGGAATTGAATAACTGTTGGTAATTAATACAATGTGCCAGTAAGTTCTTTCACTTCTGTCAGCCTATACATTTTAAAAGTTACAGTTAGAAGGCATTTTAAAATCCTTTGAATGACTTGCTTGTAGAGTAGCCTCGTAATAAAAGGAGAAAAAATTGCACACTCATGGACAGGACATGCACCAACTGTGCTCCAAGTTAAGAAATGTAATGCTAAAAGTACTCTTAGCCAGTGGCAATGTCCACAGAACCATTTGCTGCATGCAGCTCTAGGGCGGCAGATTAATGATGAGCTTGCTGACTTTGCCACCTGTTAAATAACAGTTCTTGATTCTGTGACGCATTGGCGGAGATGTTACAGGCATGCAGCATGTAGCACAGAAATTCCAGTGCTGGAAATGGGGACAAGATTAAATAAAGCACTCATAGTGCAAGCAAATGCTGACATAGAATGTAAATGTTCAAGTGTCCAGACTTTTTTAGCCTGCACCTCTGCAATCCCAGGATTACCTCTTATTTGTTGCATATTTCTAGCTCTGAGCTATTCAATCTACAATGATACATGCATGTGGTATCTCCAGTTGATGTGGTGCATTTTGACAGCTGTTGGCCAGTATGCTGTATGGTCAGTGAGTTAAGTGTCAACCTGCACCACTAGATCTGTTATTGCATGCAGTAGTTTGCTGTGACAGAGAAACAGGACTGTTCAAAAAGACAAGTCAGAGTATTATGGTTACAGCACATTAAAATTATTTCAGAGTTAATGATTAAAGCTACCCCTTCAAAAATGCACCCCTACCTCTTTAAATTGCAACAAGTACAAAAAAAATATTCATAACAGAGCAACAACAGCTTTGGGTGTAAATAAAACTTACCACATGTCCTGAACACATGTGTCTGGCCTCTAGCATTGCTGCCTCTGCTACTGAACTTGAAGCGTCCTTTTCAGAGGAAAGGCTTTTAGATAGCAGATCTGAAACAACCTGCAGCATGAAACATATAAAAATAATATTACACTGGAAATGTTATTTAACAAAAAAAAAAAAAAAAAAAGATGTTAAAACCAGAAATAATACTTTACATTTTTGTATTCTTCTACGCTGATTTTGCCATCACCATCACAGTCGTACATGTTAAACAAAACTGTAAAAAAAAATAAAAATATTTGAAACAATCTTTAAGTGATGCAATATTATATAACCGTTACAGTCTTCAGTTTCAGAAAGGTGACATACAAGATTTCAGGGTACAGATGTTTAATCTAACAACTAATGTTATTAAATACATGCAGTACAGCTATACAAAAGCAAAAATAGCTACTTCATCTAAATGCTTGCTTATCAAATATGTGATTTTTTATCAGAACACAATGTATTTATGCCCTAATACTTTAGATAAAGAATTAGGTAACAACAACTTAAAATGTTTCTAATTTATATTATCATCTCTGCTATATTGAGAAACACTGAATGCTGCAGTAAAATAGAACAAAACACAAGGAGGGAGAGTACATGTTGATGTAAACAGTATGATTAATTGCATATGTCCATATCTATGAGCACTTTAAAAGTATTCTGGCAGCTATTTAAATACTAAAAGCCTAAAAGCAAAAAAAAAAAAAACAATATGCCCCAAATAACAGCCAAAATTAGAAATCCAGGAAATAATATGTAAGATTTCCAGTTTCCATTGCAAATTATCTTAATCCTTTTACAGGGCTCTTTTTAATACTTTATTTCAGTTTAGGAAATGCAGTCCATTCGGGGAGCAAGACAACTGTTCGGCACTGATGTTTTAGACCCAACATTCAGAAGTATTAACACAAGTGTGTGATTTTCTTTCACTAAATGTGAACTACAAAACTGCTGAATTTTAAAGAAGCCCTGTTATTCTGAGACACAGTGATGTTGGAGTTAATACATAGAACTAGTATGATTGGGATGAAGGAGTCTAACTTCCCCTGCAACAAAAATGTTTTTTTTTTTTTTTTTGTAAACTGGTTTTAGTGTTACCTGTCTTGCATTTTTTGCAGCTTAATCCATATGACAAATCATTTTTTCATATCAATGAATAAAAGTAATATAAACATTTCTTTTCCACTGTTTCATACGTTAGCAATCTGCCTTCTATTGTGTTGATTTGATTGTATCTAATATTTCACATATCATAAATATGTTTCAAATGCTGTTTTTACACAGAGGGATTTCCATTTAATCAGATAAACAGAAGTATTCCAATTTTATTTCCTTTTCTCCATAATCCATTTTTTTCCAAAATTATACTATGCACTGCTGTTATTAATAGCTTTCTAAGTATTTATTTGCTCTTATACACAAACAGAATTACTCAGGATTGTGTTTAAAGTATAGGAAATGATTACCAGAAAGAAGTAGTTTCTCTCACAAATGAATACCTAAATGCTGAATCAGCTTCTGTTTAGTAATGCCTGCATCTGTCTGGTTATTGCCTACAGTGAATGTTAGGAGCACCAGCTTTGGCAGTCAAAAATAATGGACATAAATTAATTACCTGTAGCAGAGGATATGTGCATGGCAGCATGCAGAAATGAACCATACTAATGCCACTGTGCACCTCACACAGATGGATGGTTGGGAATAAGGGTAGACAAAAGGGGGAAAAGACTCCCCTGTCATTAAGGTGGTAATACACCAAGATTGACCTGTCTTTTATATATTCTCTGCCCTCCTGTGGACATTGAGAAGAAAGATGTGGGAGAATAATTAAATAAATAAATAAATTACAGCATCATGCCTTAAAAAGATGCAATCAACTTAAAGTAATTTTTTTATTAGTATTACTTTGGGTCAACTTTTTCTTTAAGGTTAGAAGTTTTTCCTTTTAAAATAAAAACATTTTCCATCCATGTTAAAATACCTGAACAGTGAAACCTTCTCACCTTCTGCCTGCCTAAAACTGCCTATGTTAACAGTGGTGGCTACGAAGTCAACATATTCACTTAACACCTTGATAAAACCATAAGATCCTCTACTTTTGGTTGTTTGTATACGTTTATGAAATGGAATGTGCATTTCCAAAAGGCATAATACTGTATCAACTCTGGGGTAAACAAAGCTATACAAAAAAAAAATCATTCAGCTGAAAAATTCCTTATATGGATGGTTGTCCTTTTTACCCTGCATCCTTATTATTAATCTGGCTGTCTCTGATGTCATACTAAACCCTGGAGTGAGTACACTGGTCGGGGCAATTTTTTTTAGTTAAAAGTCATTTAGCAATAATAATGCGACATTTAAAGCAACTTACTAAGGTATTTATATGTCTTTATTTGTGTTTATTAACCAGAGTAGAGAATTAGTTCACATGGGCCTCTTTCAGACTCAGCCTAGGATCACCACCCAATAAGTAAATTGTAGCTGTATCTACAACACAAATATTTTTCTGCTCTCAGATTTTTCTATACAATGAAATGTTTTCATTTGTAAATATTGGTTCTAAGGGCTGTGGACTGCATCATAAGAAGAGATTAGTCTGGCATTGCAAATCAATATGTCTATATATATATCTATATATCTAGATATATATATATATATATATATATATATATATATATATATATATGGGATCCGTACAGATCCCCGAATGCACTTTCCACCGAATGATTATCGGTGGGGCATATATACGCGAAAGTGCTTTTCACCGAAAAAACACTTTCGCGTAAGTATGCCTGTTCCGGATATCATACTACGGTGCAGGTAAGGGAAAATTCCCTTTTCCCCACTGTAGTGCGATCTCTGAGTGAGAATATTTAAGTAGGGGGGTGTGGGGGGCACAGCCCCCCACATGGGGGTGCAGGGGGGCTTGCCCCTCCCACGCATAAACGTAGATTTTTTTTAAACGCACTTTAAAAAGAGCGCTTTTCGGTGAAAAACGTTTTTGTTAAAGTGTGTTTGGTGATAATGGATTCGAGCTTTTGCACTTTCGTGCAAAAGTCCTAGATCCGTATAGATATATATATATATATATATATATATATATATATATATATATATATATATATATATCGACAAGCATTTGCCCCCTTCCCCAATGTTGTGCGACCCTGGAGTTGATATATATAGTTAGGGGGGGTGTGGGGGGCATGCTTGTCGATGTAATGAACTGTCAGTGAAATGAACTGTCAGTAAAATGAACTGTCAATCAAATGACATGAACCCATATATATATATATATATATATATATATATATATATATATATATACATACACGGGTCTACTTCTACTCACTGAAATTTACAGTTCTTTGACTCTCAGATAACTCCACTTCAGCAAACTTCCATTCTATCAAAAGCATGGACTAACGAACTTCGTTCCCTGGGAAATTAACCATTTGACCACCAAGGTGAACTTTCCCTTTTCCCTAGTGTAGTGCAATCTCGGAGTTGATATATTTAGTTAGGGAGGGTGGGGGTGAAGGCACCCTACTTGAGTGGGTTTAATTTGTTTCCATTCATTTTTTTTCCCCTGGTGGCCAAATGGTTCTTTTCTCAGGGAAAGGAGTTCAGTAGGCTGTGCTTTAAGTTGAATGGAAGTTCACTGAAGTGGAGTCAGTTGTTTGGAATTCAAACAAGTGCAAATTCAGTCAGTAAAAGGAGACACCCTTCTATCAAACTGCCTCATATTGTTCTCTCCCTCATTATTATTCATTCTACTATAACTCACTTCATTAAACTTCTGGTTCACTAA
This sequence comes from Protopterus annectens, assembly GCF_019279795.1. Classification (NCBI taxonomy): domain Eukaryota; kingdom Metazoa; phylum Chordata; order Ceratodontiformes; family Protopteridae; genus Protopterus; species Protopterus annectens. The sequence continues at coordinate 298,353,416 of NC_056733.1, forward strand.
TTATTTAGGGTAACCCCTCAGAAGCAATGTTGAACATAGGGAAACACCTTCTTTATAAAACAATTCATAATTATCAGTCAAATTGCTCACTCTCTTAGGCTGCCCTTTGACTATATTGTTTTTCATAAAAACAGGATGCATGCTTCCATATTCTAAATAAGTATTATTTTGCACTTTTTTTTTATAAATCTTTGTCTTCAGCACATCATTATCCTTATATACCGCAACATCTAAAAAGTGAACATTGTCCAAATTATAGTAAAAAGTAAAACTTAAATAACTGCAGACATTACTGACGTACTGTATAAAATCTAACAGTTCATTCAAATTCCCTCTCCAAACTAAAAAGAGATCATCAATAAATATTCCATAGTACACATTTTTATAAAAATTCCAAAGACATGCATCTGGAGCATTTCTCCCTGGGCCTCTGCTGAAAACAGGCTCTGTGGAACCTAGTCAGACTTTCCCGGTCAACAACTGATAAATAAATAAATAAATAAAATAAAAATCACTACTAATGAATTCTTTCTCCCATGCCACCAAGAAAACATTCGGAAAACCGGCCACCATAGCAGCAACCATGGCCGGTCCATTTAGTTGTTGAAAGAAAGAACCATTAAACTCAAAAAATTGTATGATAAAACAACATCAAGCAGCTCTAAAATAAGCATAACCATTTCATTAATAAAAAGCTTCGAACCACATAATTCCATTCTCACTTATTCCAAACTAATTTCATTAGATATCATAGTATATAGTGATGTAATGTCCATAGTTACCAAATAGTCAGAGTCCAAAACAGCAATCCCTTTAATAATGTTCCTAAAAGCAAATGTGTCATGAATAAATGTAACACCCTTCTCTACTAATTTCTGCAGATGTTTGTTCACAAAAATGGTCATAGCTTCTGTTTTTCTTCCTCCACTAGTTACAATGGGCCTCAGGAATATTCCATAAAATTTGAGAACAGAAGAAAATTAATTTGTTTTGTATTTGTATTTGTAACTCTTGGAAAACTAACTCAATTGGATCACTGCGGAAATAATTTCTTCAAGGCTTAACTAACATGATATTTCAATTAAAAAAAAAATTCAACAGATGGTGACTTCCTTGCAAGAGCTGTCCTTAAGAATGAATAATTTTACTGCAAAAATGGAATGCATATGGAAAATTTGCAGTAAGCAAACTGAAATTCAGGATATACATACATACATATATATATATATATATATATATATATATATATATATATATATATATATTGAAAATACCAAAACCTGACGCACCCAAACGTCGAAGCTTTCTCTGGGTAAGTAAACACTTGTCAAAACTTAAATTAAATACACACCAAAGTAATTAAAACCCACCCAGGTAGGGGCTATATCACCCATACCCCCAATGTGGGGCTGTGCTGCCCAAACACCCCCTAACTATATATACCAACTCCAGGATAGCACTACAGTGGAGAAAAGGGCATGTTGGGCAAGTATTTACTTACCCTGGGAAAACTTCAGCATTCAGGTACATCAATTGTTTCCAGTCTCATGAAAATGAACATTGGTGTTTTGATCTTAGTTTTTTAAAATAAATTCATATAAATATAAATATATATATATATATATATATATATATATATATATACACACACACACACACACACATATATATATATATATATATATATATATATATATATATATATATATATATATATATATATATATATATGGGTCTACTTCAGTAGACCGACATTTCACTTACCCGATTCTCACTTGGCCGAGACGAAAGGACTGACAACTTCAGAACACCGACATCCAGAACACTGACTTTTCACGCAAGGTAAGTAACTGTTTAACCATCCCAAATACAAAAACTAAATGAAACAAAACTGAACCCACCGATGTGGGGGGCTTTGCCCACCCCCTAACTAAATATACCAACTTCAAGATTGCACTACTGCGGGGGGGTAAGGGGCAAAGTTCAACAGGATGGCCAAGCAGTTACTTACCTCACGTGAAAAGTCGGTGTTCCAGATGTCAGTCTTCTGAACTTGTCGGCCCTTTTGTCTCGGAAATTTTAGTGTCGGGTAAGTGAAACATTGGTCTACTGAAGTAGACCCATATACATATATATATATATATATATATATATATATATATATATATATATGTGTGTGTGTGTGTGTGTGTGTGTGTGACTAATCAGCAAATAAAACCCCTATAAAGCACTTAAAACATCTGTTATTGATATGGAGAGCAGATTAAGAGAGAGGAAGAAACTCTGAGTTTCTTTTAAAACAGCCTGTCTTGCTGTTAAAATAACTGGAAGGGATGGAAGATGGAATGATATCATGGATATTTCAACTGTTTGCCAAAAATAGTACACTTACAAGAATGGATCTCAAATGTGATTGAGAGATGCCACTAAGTTTTGGTGAAAATACTTAAAAGTTCAGCAGCCCCATTTCTTATTGCTTAGCTTATTTCTAACCTGGACAAAGAACTCATTTTCAGAATAGCCTGGTACAATCCTCTTACAAAGGCATGCAGTAACATTATAATATTTGACAATCACTATCGAAAAAGAAAAGCCTGCTGCCTCTGAGTAATTCACTAAAAAAATAAATAAAAAAGCATATTCTCTATCCGGCCAGAATATAACTGAAAATTTGCCCCAAATTATACAAAAATATTCAGTACAAAGGAAGAATCATACATATTCTGTACCCACACTGAATAAAGCTGTTACTCTAAAATGATACAAAAATATTGTTCACTAAAGGGAAAGCTGTTTCTGTCATCCAGGAGCATAATATTGTCATCAATATAAAATAAATGAAACTGAGTTATTCAACACTAAAAAGACAAACAGAAAATGAGAAAACTGCTGTTTCTCCTCAGAGAACAAGAACAAATGTATACAATTTGTTAGAGGTCTTTCATTAGTTTATTCATACTAAATGGCAGTCCTAGATGCTAATCAGAGTTATCCTTGACACTTCCCCCTCCCTTTTTTCCTTCCCTCTTTATTTGAAAAAAAAACAAAAACAATAAACCGCATCCTCCTAGTTGAGTTGTACAGTGAACGTGCTGAAAATCTCCCTGTCCTGGGGTTTGGGGGGGTGGGTCACAAAACTATAAATCCAAACCACAGTAAATAACTGAACCATGGGTGCCAGTCATGATCCTGAATCTTGCTGTAGAGGTCAGTCAATACGCCATCAGGTTATACCAAGTGATCAAGAAAAATCAGACAATGAGCATTTCAGCCCTTTAAATTAGTTTATTGTGCAACCTACGGCAGATGAGTGCTTTCTGAGGTTTCTTACAATCCAGTGCTTTATTTATTATGCTCTGCATGGGTGTGCTTGTGCCCTAGCCAATCTCCCCGGACATGTCAATGTGAAGGAGGGCCTGGGGGGTGGCTTACAATCAATATAAGGTGACCTATTAAGTAACCTTTATTGTGCTAAAGCAAATTAAATTCATGGCAAGCAAGGACCTGTCCATTTCTCAAGAAATTCCTTCAGTTGGTTTTCATTTCCATTTTATATGATGAATATGTCATCTACTGAATCAGAGATGGCAGTCCATAAACTGAAAGTATGGAGATTTGTAGATTAAGCTGTTTTTCCTTTTTCTGAGTGCCATATTGGCCAGGTTTGGGGCCATGGAAGCCCTCATCCCCCATTGCAATCCTGTTTGTTTGTCTGAAGAATATTTCTCCAAATTTGAAATAATTGTTTTCCAGTATTAGTCTAAGGAGCCTGCAAAAGATTTTGGTCTCTTCAGGAGATCCAGTGCAGGTATTGTGGTATACTTTGGTAATGGCTAGAATGCTAAAGTTGTGGGGTAAAGCTGTATATAAAGCTTCAACATCAATGCTGATGAAAATTTCCTCTCCTTTTAGAGGTATATCTTTAATTTTCTTCAGGAAGTTCTAAGTGTCCCAGATAAAGGATTTATTTTTCTCAGCAAGAAGCCTGATTTGAATGTCTTAAAAGACATCTCTAAACAGGACAGCCAGAACACACTTCAGGCTGCCTCTAACAGGGCCCATTCATACACCAGTGATGCTAGCACTCAATGCAGCAGCCCAGTTTGCAGAGCAATAGCACCTGCTATTCTTTTTGGCACTACCAGGATAAGAAAAACACTTAAAAACTGAAAACTAACTTCTAGAACTACATTATTTATTTATTTAGAACATTGTATCTGTAGGCGACCCTAGCATAATGCGTGTTAGTAATAACACATAAAAAGTAGAACTCTAAATAAATGGATCCACACATCTATAGAAACAGGATTTAACATTTGAATTGTTCCTCCACCTTGGCAAAAGCTAACACAGCCACACCCCAGATACTCCAGTACAATTCTATCCCTTAATGGTTAACCATCTACTACAAGACACCATTCACACATGGTCAAAAGCACACACACACACACACACACACACACACACACACACACACACACACACACACACACACACACACACACACACACTCGTCGAGGTGGCATTTAATACTTATGGGTGTACTTTAAAATTCTTTAAAATTATTAAAACCCAAAAGACTCTTTATGGAGCACAAGCCTTCAGGCACTAAACCCACCAGTGTACAAGTCACCAAATGGACAGCTGAGACTTCAGACAGGAACTATTACATGACACCATGAATTAAGACTCCATCAAATCAACTAAGACATTTGTAATCAGGTCAAGCATGAAAAAAAAAAAAAAAACAAGCAAACATGATCATGATATCATTGGGACTTAAACCAATTGTTAATTAAATAGAAATGTCCCAATCTATTCCTTAAAATTCCGATCCCCTCACTTTATTATTATACTAACGGCCACACTCCATTTAATTTCCTAAAATAGATCTGGTGAAGCTAGTTAAAGGCAAAAGTGCTTATTTAATTTTGCTAGAGACACCCATTATAACCATGACACTCATAGGATATATATAAAAAGCTTTTTATTTGTGAAAATATGATTTGTTATCCCTTTCCCAGTTGATACATTTTTGATCATCCTTTTGAAGCTCATTTATGGATACCCTATGTTTGTAAAGCTTGCCATGAAGTTCATTTGCTCCAGCACAATAAAGGTTAATTAATAGGTGTCACCTTATATTGATTGTAATCCACCCCCCTAGGCCCATCTCTCATACTGGACATGCCCAGGGAGTTTGGTAAGGGCGTAAGCACAACCATGCAGAGCATAATAAATACAGCACTGGATTGTAAGAAACATCAGAAAGTGCTCATCTGCCTTAGGTCACACAATAAACTAATTTAAAGGACTGAATTGCCTATTGCCTGATTTTCCTTGATCACCTGGTACAACCTGATGGCACAGTGACTGACATCTACAGCAATATTCGAGATTATGACTGGTGTGCATGGTTCAATTATTTACCATGGTTTGGATTTATGTTCTGTCTATATTTGGGATTACAAAGTAACACTATGTACGTGATTGTACAGTACATAGGACTTAGATAGTATTTTACCCGGGGTTTAATTACTTTAGCATAAACTATTTATAACTGAAACTATTTTCTAGTTAATACGTATTTATTCAGTTAATGTCTTTATATTTAATTTGTAAATATAGATATCAAATTTACATCGTCCGATGACAGTCTCCATCATAAAGTGTTTAATGACTTATATACAGCACATAATGGCTAGTATACAATTGACTATGTATGTATGGATTTATCATTTGTAAACAGGGTAGGTGAACTGGTCAAATGGCCCTTTTCAGTCAAAACCCAAGTCATGCAGGCAAGAACAGTGGACACTGACAATTGACATTACAACAACCTACTACATGCATTAAATAACATAATAACAAATTAGTTTGTTTCAGTTTACAGAGCAATACAAATACTACAAATATATACCTCTCAACTGTCCAGAATTTTACAAAATGTCCACATTTTTGCCTCATATGGTGTGCTCCTCATAAAATTTATGGTCTTCTGGCAAGTAACTGAAGACTGAAGTCACTAAATAATGACATACACGTAAATTTCAGACCTCATATCCTTCAGAAAATGCAAGCCAACACAAATCCTATTATTCTAGCAACCTTCTAAGGTTATAATAGCAATATTTAAAATCTTATTTTTGGGCATTTGTTCCCCATTAGTTTATGCTTTGTCCAGACTTCATGCACTAAGAAATTGAAAGGTATGTACAGATATTCACTATCTAAAAAAAGTTTCAACTTACAAAATATTTTTTTGTGTGGTCTATTTTTTGTAATAAAGTCTGTTCGAGTGGCTCGAGGCTCCAAGTGCTTCATTGTACAGATTGTGGTCTAACTTACAGAATGTGACATTTAAAAAGAGATCAGTACAGACTTGCTTTACATACTACCCAGCTAACATTTTTGAATGGACTGAACAGAGTTTGAATTAAGTCATAGATAATGAATATACAATAAACTGTGAATTATGAATGAAGAAATGGGAAACAAATAAAGAACATTTATTATATGCAGGAAGACAGAGGCAAACCATTTGTTCATAATCAGATATTTTTTTGTAAAAAGGAGGTTGTTAAAACTTCTTTCCTGATTGATTGTTAGGTTTTTTTGCTTATACTTACTAGGTAATTAGCAAAAATATTGATAATGCATAGATCAGTACATGTAAAAATAAGTGCTTAACATAAATTTTGGTGGAAAACATTTTGTGCTGATTCATGAAACTTGAGGACTGATCATTTGTGTTTATGAATTATAAGGACAGAAACACTACAGGAACATGTAAAAGGAATGTTGTAATCAAAAGTAATCTTGTAAGTAATAATGCAGCAAAAGCTTAAAATATTATGTTAGCATAGTTACAATGATTAAATGGGAGGCTGATAAAGATTGTAGTATAACAAGGACTCACTTACCTATAACAATTGCTGGAAAATACAAAACATATTACTGATACATGGAAGCTAATAGTGGGATTTAAAATAGTTTGATTGATGTTAGCATATTGTTTCAATAGTGAGCATGATATTACATGGGAGAGCTTATGGATGGGACATAGAGCTTGAAGCACCTGACTAAGGGAAAGAACCTTTGTTTGACATTTCAACTGAAGAGCTGAGGGAGCAGAAAACCAGATCGGGACTGGCACAAGGCACTAGATGAGCCAGCTATGGCTTTGCTTACAGCCCTTTTAGATAACATAGCTTATATAGTGGTTAGGGTGATTTTTTTCACAAATCACATATAGAAACAGAATCAGGTCAGTGTGAATGAAAATATTTTTGGGGTAAATACCTACATGAAAAGAATGGTCCATTTTAAAAAGTGAGAATGTACAGATTGTGCAAGTCTAATTTTGGGCACACTTAGAAAGAAGGACGATGACTTGTCAAGTGAAGGGATGTAAACATTTACAGCAGATATATTACAATAGTTGACTACCACAAGACAAGATTTTTAGTAGGTCAGAAATGTAACAGTTCACTGACAGCAAAATTTGATTTATCAATGTTGTTGTGTCTTTCGGCTTTTCCCAGTTAGGGCTCACCACCGTGGAACTCCGGTCCGCTAATTATTGGCAGTAGATTTTTACGTGCCGAGTTGCCAGCTCTGACGCACAACCTTCAACGAAGGCACGCCCCTTCACGCATGTCTCCACACAGAAGACGGTTAAGCTGAGAATCGAACAGGACAACGTCTTACTGTGAGGTGACAATGCTACTGCAGCACCACCACCGCATTGGCTGCAAATGTTAGGAGTGATAGTAATAATGTTTTTCATTGGAAAATTTGCTGCATTCACATACAATTGATTTGGTTATTGCTTATGAAACATGACTAAAGAACAATGACTGGAAAGCATTTCTGTCAGGATATACATTTTTATATTGTAACAGACTTTCTAATAAAAAAAAAAAAACAGGTAGAGGTGTTATGATAAGGATTTAAACATTATTATGACACCTGTGATTATTACATCATTAATGACATCAATCCTATAAATTGTTTAACAGTGACAATAAAGACAATGCTAGGAAAAGATTGCAATGTTGGAGCACATAGACCACATAACTCAAATGCTGATTATCTAGATTAATTCATTCATTTCTTGCATGAAAATACAGGAAGGAAGAATCCTAATAGCTGTGGATTTGCATTTACCAGAAACAGACTGGAATAATATTGATTCTACAACATTAGTGAATAAATTAATTGCAATGTACATTTAGAAACAATATGTTTAGGAATGATGACTGTTACAGATTGTAAACAAGCCAAACAGTGAATGCAGCATATTGGATATTGTTTGTGTTTCTAAGGAGTTGACTGTTACTCATTTTCAAGCTTTACTACCTTTAATGTACAGTGATCATAGGGCCAGAAAGGTTAAACTACTGTTAGAGAATTCTGCCAAACTGAAATCTATACATGCACATAAGATAAATAAATTATACGAAAGCAAAATAGTCACTACATAAAACCAACTGGAGTGATGTATTCAATGGAAACACAACAGAAGGAATGTGGCAAGCTTTGAAAGCAAAATTGCTTGAGTACAAAACATCATAAATATGTTATCCTCACTATCTAGACATACAAGTTCCTGTTGATATATTTCCATAAGAACACAATACTTAATTACGGTGAGAGATAAAGAATATAAAAAATGTAAATGAGGTTGAAATATAACTTCTGAAAACTACAATTAATCATCTACACAGACAAATTAAACATAGTGTGAAACAAAATCAGAAGCTTTTGAAGAAAATGTATATACAGATATTGAGTGGAAACCATTTTATAGATATATATAAAATGTAGGAGCAAAGATATACAAACCGATAAACTGTGTAGATTCTAAAAATTATTCTCATACAAAACAGATTGCAGATATATTTACAAAATCTTAAGCAAAATGGTTTGACTCCACAAAGTGGGAAATAATTTGTGCTAGCAACACTCGTGTAACTTCAGGTACAAAAATTAAATTAGATCTATGCAAACTGAACTGAAGAAAAGCACAGAGAAGAGATGGAATTAGAAACAGTCACCTGAGAATACAGTAACTTAAACTTACAGCACAATCGCATCTTTTATTCCTAGGTCATTTAAGTATGAAGAGATTCTTCAAGACTGGAGGCATGCATCTGTTAAACTCATCTTTAAGGAAAAACAGAAAAGGACAAACCCAATGTCATATAGACCCATAAGTCTAATTCCACGATGTAGAAAGATAATATAATGGAGGAAGTTATTTTGAATAAATTATTGTCAGAATTGGAAAACCTGGAACATGAAACCACATACCACCATGCACAGATTGAAAATAAATGTTATATATGTGTGTGTGTGTGTGTGTGTGTGTGTGTGTGAGTGTATATATATATATATATATATATATATATATATATATATAATCTTCTTTCGGCTGTTCCCGTTAGGGGTTGCCACAGTGGATCATCTGTTTCCATTTCTTCCTGTCCTCTGCATCTTGCTCTGTCACATCAACCACCTGCATGTCCTCTCTCATCCCATCCGTAAACCTTATCTTAGGCCTTCCTCTTTTCCTGTTACTTGGTAGCTTCATCCTTAGCATCTTTTTCCCAATATACTCAGCATCCCTCCTCAGCACATGTCCAAACCAATGTAATCTTGCCTCTCTGGCTTTGTCTCCAAACATTCCAACCTGGGCTGACCCTCTAATATACTTATTCCTAATCCTGTCCAGCCTCGTCATACCCAGTGCAAATGTTAACATCTTTAACTCTGCCACATCCAGCTCTTACTCCTGCCTTTTTGTCAATGCCACTGTCTCCAACCTATATAACATAGCTGGTCTCACTACCCTCTTGTAGACCTTCCCTTTCACTCTTACTGGTACTTGTCTGTCACAAATCACTCCTGACACTCTTCTCCACCCACTCTATCCTGCCTGTACTCTCTTCTTCACCTCTCTTCCACACTCACCATATATGTATACATATATACATGTATATATAACTACTTGTAATATGTTCTATAATACTATAAATATATAAATAATAGCTTTAGATGAAAAAGTGTACTGTGATATATTTTATATAGACCTGTCTTAAGAGTTTGACAGGGTCATACGCAAACCACTAATCAATAAATTATAACAGCTAGGAATTAAAGTAATCTTGATAAAATGAATAGCTGCATGGCTTACAAACAGAACATAAGAAGTCTCATACAAGTGCACAAGTAAAATTCTAGGTTACACTCAGGGTATCCTATAGGGTTCTGTCTTTGGACCATATATGTTTAGGTTGTATATTTTTTATCTGAGGTATTCTATAGTCTACACTTAGATGTCTGTTACAGATAGGACAAGTCTGCAAAATAAATTGACTAAATTGTGAAAATGGGCATGGAAGAATAACATGCTGAGAAATGCATCAAAACTAAGCATGAGACTTGGTGAATATTTAATTCAGCACACACTGATTGAAACTGTGGATTAATTTAAGAGCCTTGGTATACGGGTAGATCCAGCTCTTACTTTTTCTGATTATACCAACCAATCAGTTAGTGACTTTTATAAAAGTAGAAGTTGCATAAAAAGATTTATATACTCTAAAAAATCAGAAATAACAAAATAATTGTTTGTAAGTTACATTAGACCCAAACTAGAGTAAGCAGTAATAATATGGAAACCTTACAAGAAAATCAGTGTGAGTAAACTAGAATGACTTTAGTGGAAATATACCAAGGGCATGCATGGATGTGAAATTTTAAGTTATTATGAAAGATTAAAATATCTGAACTTGTACACTGTCTCATACAGATATTTAAGAGGAGACCTAAATCAAATATATAAGGCATTTAGAGACATTTACCCCTGTGAATGCTTAGGATTATCAAAGAGTAGCTTTGAATCACGTAGGAATGAATAGTATATATGAATGAGATATCTGCTAACTGGTTCTCTGTGAGAGTTGCTGATGCCTGTAACAGACTACCAAATTATACATTTTTAAGAACATCTTGGACATCCATTATGGGGGTGATTAATTTGGTATATTGATAGCCTACAATGACATTATTGCCTGTGCTTGAAATATTTGTATGTATGTATCAACTGCCATGTGGTCTGCAATACACAAATTATCATCTACAATGTGTCCATGGGCCAGACGGGGAACTATTATGTCTCCCACATATGGCACACATGTGATCTCTATCAGTGATTTGTGAGAAGTGACTTATTCCATTATTGGTAAAGCTGGTTATGTCCTGGAACCATGGTTGATGACACCCATCTGAAATGCATAGACTCACAGCCCATGGATACTACTATGCTCTACTACAAACCTAAGTTCCTGTGGAGCATGTGTTTTAGCAGCTGAAGGCATGATTTTGCTGAAAAGATGCATCCATTTGGGCCCCGCAGTATGACCCTGCATATATGCAAAGATATTCTCAGTGTCTGTAATGTTACACAGTGTGGTATTTAGGAAGCAGTTGTGGCAGTGAGGCCAGTTTCAAGATGAATATCTCCCAGCATGTAAGGCAGTAGTGGCTGAGCCAGATGAGGAGAGAGAGGAGGACCAAGCAGCAGGGGACAAATATGCAAGACACAGACAGGCACAGTATGATGTGGCACTGTCCAAAAGGCAATGCTGGTGCACAATCTCAGCCCATAGTAAAGCATATACACTACAGTAAAGGTGATGCATGCAATCCTAATACCAGACTGTCCTTAACCATTTGGAAGCTGGCCACATTGTGCATCAAACACAGGCTACCTATGTAACAAAGTACAAAGGGCAAGGGATATTTATCATCATTTCTATAGGTGGGGAAGGCAGCTTGAGAGTGCAAAGTCTTCCACAGAGAAATGTAAGTGATGTACAAAATAAAGTTTGGCATGCACTTTCTGTTCATCTGAAGAGGTCATGGAGGGGATTACTGAAGAAAGCTCTGGGAGGGGCTATTGTCACTGTATGTCTATAAGTATGAGGCACTGGAAGCTGTAGTCCTGTGGGTGTGGGTATGCTGGGATGTAGCTTCATCAGTACTTAATGTGCTGTAGCTCAATATAATATACAGGTCAAGGACACAGATGAGTGGGTATCCCATAGGTATCCTTGCCCATGGGGCCTGCCTTTACCAGAAATTTTAGGGGTAGCACTACGGCCATGTCCAGATGTAGATGTGTTACATGATCATGATTGATAACCATTACTAGATGTGCGGTGGTGGTGCTGTGGTAGCGTTGTTGCCTCACAGTAAGATGTTATCCTGTTTGATTCTCAGTTAGAGCGTCTTCTGTGTGGAGACATGCGTGAATGGGCGTACCTTCATTGAAGTTGTGCGTCAGAGCTGGCAACTTGGCACGTAAAAATCTACTGCCAATCATTAGTGGACCGAAGTTCCGCTGTGGCGACCCCTAACCAGGAAAAAGCCGAAAGACACAACAACTAGATGTGCCACTAGCATGAATATCACAACTTCAGGGATGCCTTCTCCTGCCTGTAGGCACCCCCACATCTGATGTCACAATTAAGTGCTGGTGCTATGTAACTATGACCTTTGTTTGTCCACGTCCATGAGGACTACTTTCTGTAGAGGCAGAGGTGAATTAGCTCCATGAACAGAGCCTGTCATGCAGCATACAAGCATGGGAGGACCTGCCTTGAAGCAGTATGCAACCAATTCAGGCAAAGATGTCATACATATGATATTTGCACTCTTGTAGGTAATCTCACACACCCTGCAGTAGCAGTATCATATCTGTAAATGCTGAAGTGGTGCTAGCCTGTGCCTTCATGATGGTCCTTCACATATACTGGGTTGCAACCATGGATGCAGCTAGTTCTAGGGGAGGGCAATAGCATTGTTGTCTACATGCACCAGTACACATACCCACTTGTTTATCCCACCTGCCCTAAGGTGCTTATGACAGACATTGATGTCTAGGCCACATAGGGTGACACAGTGCCCTGAATAAATTTGTCTGTGCCAATCCGTCCTTCCTTTGTGGTATGTGTTTCTTGGGTGGTGTCCACAGGCACAAATGCCGTCTCCATGGTCATGGTGAGAGATCTTGTCTGCACACTTCCTGTGTCCAATACTAACACTGTACTCTCTGTTCATGCCAGCTGCTCACCACCATCATTGTTGGAGTTGGACCTCTACCCAACAATAGGAGGTGGAGGTTTCACGGTGGTGGAGCCAGTGAGAGAATCACCTGTGAAGACACCAAAGCAGAATATCATGTGAAAGTACAATACAACAACTCTATGTCTCACACAGTACAGAATGAGTAGGCAGGAAAAAGAGTGGCAATACTGGAAAATATACCCTTACCTTGTGCAAGTACCCTTTTCATTTTGTATCCTGATTGTATCTAAAGTGCAAGAAGCACACAATATCATGTCATGTTCAGTAGTAAATTTCAGTAGTAAATTACTGAAACCCAGTCAAGCATTTTTTAAAGCAAGGAGCACATTACACACCTGGGGCATCTCAAATTAATACTTAAGAGGCATGTTGCTAATCAGCACTAATATCTAGCACTCCACCATAGGAATGTGATGATTTAGATCCCCAAGTTGAGAGGCCAGAAACTCCTCTGTCTGTGTAAGAGGTGGTTCAACTGACAGGCCACCTCCAATTGCCATACCCTTCTGTGTAAGGTGAATAGCATGACTGCTAGCATTAATATCTGCCAGAATATCCTGCCAAGCATGTCTGTGATAGGAACAATCAGCGGTCTTCTGCTTCAGCAGCTACTGACCGTGGATATGGACGGCCTGCAGCAACACCTCATTCTCCATGTGGGAGAACTTGCACTTCCTTGTCATTTTTTTGTCAAGCATATTGCTGTGTTGAGAAATAATAGACCATTTGAGTGTGTCAGGAAGAGGAAGACCTGCTTGTCAAGAGAGATTAGGTACAGTGAAGCAGCCATCTTAAACAATCATTAGGGTATGCTGATATGTACTCATAAGAGTAAGTTGTAAACCTCCCCTCAGAACCAGGCCCAGAAATGCTATCACACCAACCAACCAAATGCATACACACACACACACACACACACACACACACACACACACACACACACACACACACACACATGCGTGTGCACACGGGCACGTGATAAACAACATTATCTGCAGCTGCTGGGATTATTATCATGCCCATTCAGGCCGCTGAGTATGATAATTATGTAAATGAGGGCTCAGCTGATAAATGCATCTAAATTGTTCATTCTATGTGTCAGGCTTATAGGCAGAGTCTTGTGGACAGTCTAGATGGCATCTTGCACATGTCTGAGCCCCTCTGAGGTGCCCTACACATGTGTGGGCATGCCAATGTCAGCAGGAGGCTCGCTGCACTTCCCTGGTTAAGCCAGACAGGCATGGGGTCACTAAAGAGCACTGTTTTTGTAATAGATGAAGTATGTGTTGTTGAGCTCAGCAGTGTGTGCCATAGTTCACACCTTCTATCTCCTTTCTGCACATGTTCAGAATGGCATCATCTACCTCAAACCAGGCCACTGGACAGACTGCTAAGCTGCTATATGTTGTGCTGCAATTCTCACAATGGGAAACTGTCAAGGTTATGAGATGCTATTGTTTTCTGATATGAGATCTAGTGAATGGCCATGGATTCAGATGGCACTGGTACTTGCAGGACTCCCTGCTGGTGATTATAGGACAGCAAGGTCATTCTTTCCTGCGTTATAGAGATGACTGGGACTACTTGCTGTGGATCTCTTAAGAGAGTCCCTGTCATAAGGTGGATGCCTGGTACTATCCCACCAGAGTTGTTAATGATGCCACTGCATTCCCCAAATGGGGTGAGCAGTGCAGACATTACTACAGTGACTTAAAGAGGCAACATCCACTGCTTCCTTTGCTGAAAGGAAGGTCAGAGTGAGAGCTCCTGAAATGCACTGTAAGAGTCTTCCTTTTTTCTTTTTAATCCTATCCTGCCAGAATGCAGACTTACATATCTGTCTTTTTGTTCTATAGGAACAGGATGCCAAAGCAGAGAATGCCTAGCAGTACCAGAGGGGGTTAGTCCACCTTTCAAAGTGTGGGGTGAATATACCTGTTTTCTAATGCACAGTTACAAGTATAGTTATCACTTCCTCTGTATACTTATTGTACACAAGTATAAAACAATAAAAGACTGTTTAGGCAAATTGACTGTAGGGGATACATTATCATTTTTGGTTAATGTGCATAGCCTGCCAGCTGTTTAAGTCAAGGAGGCCACTGCAGTACTCTGTTAGTATGTGTACTTGTTTATTTTGGAGTGTTTGGCTATAGTAGTCCTAACTAAGGTAGCACATTTGCCTTTCGTGTTGCATGACCAATAATATATGTGTTCAATTCTCATCAAGGTGCATTGATGCCATATATGTTACAGACACTATAGCTCAACATAAGGGAGGTACAATTCTGAGTGTGCTGTCCTTTATATGAGACTTTACTGAGACCCCACCTACATGACTTTGTGGTAGCCTCAGTGGTTTTGCATGACTCCATAGCAGTTGACAAAATGAGAAGAGTAACTTTACTGATGCCCTGTGTAATTTCACACACTCAGTAGAAATTCTGCCAGGGTATCCTCTAAAAAAGCCCACTGGCCTCATCGAACTTACATGCTCATCATCAGATACATACATACATCTGTACAAAAGACAGGCTAACTTCTTTAGTACACAGGGGGAAGACATGCCTTAATATTCCCAGGCAGAGACATTACTGTACTTAATTCTACTTCCAGCATATGATGTCAGTGGGCAATCACAGGTGGGGCAGTTAGTATACAGTATCACATCAACTACTTCTGTCTATAAAGCTCGTACATACTAGGTTACATATGTCTGCATTTATAATAGACACCTGTCATTCTCATGGATGTCTTCTTATGACACTAGTGCAGCTGTAATTGACTTAACATTTTATCATATTTATGTATTACTACATTTCACAGAATGTTTGCATTTCCCTCCCCCACCCTCTTTGCCTCTATCACTTCTATTCAATTAATTATTTTTGGAATGTTATGTTGTTTTTCTCCATTTGTTTTCTGTTTTTATACAGCAGTATCTACAGCATGTGGCTACAAGGTAGACCACCAGTCCCTAACATCTAACAACATCAAGGCCATCATCAGATAGGCCTGCCAGGGCCACCTCCACAGAATCAATTACAGTGGCAGCTGCTAGTCACTCTAACCCTGCCCTTGGTGGGGCTTCATCAGTTAGAAGTGCTGCTGTTCCTGCCAGTTTTTCTGAAAAGGTGTAGATCTATTTGTAATCCATAGCTAGCTAACAGAGATGGTAGAGGAGCTGCTGGACCAGAATCTTGACGTCTGTATTGTCAACCTGGAAAGACTTTTTTTGTGACTTGCAGAGTCACATCTCTGCTCACTGTGATGGCACCATCACAGCCAGGACCTCATGGTGAGAGTGTGCAAGTTGGTGTCTAGACTGTCACTGGATTTGACATGTGTATATGGTACTAAGAGACTTACTTATGTTATTCCCCTATCCTGGTGTTCCCAACCCTTTTGTTTCTATACCCTCCCTTGCTTTTTGTCCATTCTTGCCCATCACCACTGTCTTCCTCATTCTGCTGATGTCTCCTCATCCACTGTACTCCCATCCCTCAGTGTACCATCACCTTCCCTGTAAGTCTTGTCCATCTTCTATGTTTGCACATGTGCCTCTGCTACCTACCCTAACCCTCTTATCATGCCTTTAATTTTCCTTCCATCCTTCCTTCTTACCATTCCTTTGATTCTTCTTCCTTCTGTACCTACTTTACCTTCTTGGTATATAGAAAGTAGTCATCTGCTTGAAAAAAATAATATATATATATATATAAACCTTATCTTTCCCTCCTTCCCTCCCAATCTTATTAATTCTTTAGCAGTTTCTCTTACGTGCTTCCCTCTACTTGCTTTCTCTCTTTTTTGTACTGTCCTGTAGTCCCATTCCCACTTTTTAAGCTGTCAAAAATAGTTTAAACAGGTGCAGTGAGCCATTTAAGAGTGATAGCTTCCTTTCCCATCTTGTTGCTTCTGTGCACACATGAACATGCTGAGCTCCATCAACATGCACTAACATACACTGTTCTTGAGAATTCACCATCTCATTACTTTCCGGCCACTACGGGGTATGTGCCCTCACCACAGGCCCTGTTCTCGCTGTGAGCAGATTTCTTTATTAGCTGCTATTGTCACACAACCTTTTCACAATGGTAATCTTTAATGAGCTTTGAGACACATTGAACTGGAAAGGTAAACAACATCCAACTTGGTACATTTGCCGATACCATGTTTCTGAATCCTAAGGCATGAATATTCAATTTACTAACTTAAGACATGCAAAGAAGATATGGATGGAAAAGAGTTAGAAACTTTTCAAAGCAAATTAATAAAATATGTTGGTAGGCTTTTGAAGTCTATAACCAATATGGAATTAAATGAGTAAATTAAAAAAAAATTAAAGATAAAAATCATTGGGTACATATGAAATCATCACAAATATACCATTTCCAAGGACTGTTATGAAAATATTGAAAAAAGTGTTTATTAAAGGCCAAAATGAAAATATTATTCCAACTTCAGGGAAATACACATTAATTATTCCTCTTTTGAAACACAACTGCAGTAAACTGGAAACTTCCTACAATAACATCGCTAGATTTGCAACAGGAAACCCTTACAGAACCCACCATTGCATAAATATAAAGCAGCCTGGATGGCTTGAACCACAAAACGTGATTAAATTCCATCAACTAACCATTGCCCATAAAACTCTTTATAAACCTTCCAGTACTCCTATTCTATCTACCCTCATCACTCCATATACAAATCTGAAATCACTACGTTCCTCACACAAAAATCTTCTCCATACCTCTAAACCTAACAACAAGGCTGGTGAATCTCTCTTCTCTAATGCTGTTGGAAAAACCTGGAATCTTCTCCCCAGTGACCTTTCATCTCTTCCCTCTCTATCACTCTTAAAAAATAGACTGGAACTCTACCTTAGAACACACTGGTTGTGCCCCTGTACTAAACCTGACTAGGCATCTATCCAGCTGATTAAACTGAGCTCTGCCTATCCCAGACTACTCATAAACTAGTACATATTATTTTACCTATAAATATAGATTTCCTCCTAAACTACACAGTATCCAGTCTCTCTAAATACTTCCTACTGAAGAATATTTTTTTATTTGTATATAATTAACCTGTCTTCTCTTTTGACCTTAGTTTTACTTTTTATGTATTATACCTGCATATTGTATAGTATAAGCATTCTTGCACTATATGAAAGTTGTTTTTGTCCTCAGAATTTTATGTTGTAACCTGTAATATGTGTTGTTCACAATGAATGCTGCTATTCAGTCATTTTTGTTTCTTTTGTTTTTCTCTTGTTGTACCTGGAATCTGCTTGTTTACTATGAATATTTTTATTTAGTCTTATTTTGTGTATTGATTACTAAGTTTTTCATTTATCTGTCTTGGAGCTTATCTCCCCTGGCCTCTACTGAAAATGGACATGTATCCAGTTAGACTAGCCTGGTCAACAAATGTAACATAAAAAATGAATAAATAAATAAAATAAACAACAAATATTCAAATGTATGTGGTCCTTCTTTTTACTTTTAAATATAGACTGTAAGATTTCTATGCCAACTTTACCAACAGTTTAAAAACAGTACTGCCATCTTTAATAAATGATTATAAAACTAGATTTATTATCAGAAGACAAAAACAATAATATCAAATATGTTACTATATTAACAGATTACACAATTATAATTAATAGACAGTAAGTATGGCTGGATACTGAAGAAGCATTTAATTCATTAAATTAGTAATATTTATTTAAAGTATCTTCCTTATAGTTTGTATTGGCTATGGAAACTTAGGCAAATTCCATAAGATGCTGTAACATCATTAAAGGATTTAAAATAAGTAAAAGCTATGACTAAAATGGCTATTTGCTGCTGATGTTTTATTAATTTTAGCTAATTTTAATTCCCACACATTAAAAAAGAAACAAAACTTTGTCCAATTTAAAGTTTAAAAAAAGTAAAACAAACACGAGGGGAAACTCAGAAAGGTTACTGCAACGCAGAAGCCTTATCTCAGAAGGTTTCTGTATTGCAGAACACTTTTCTGATTCACAGACCATTCTACTGCTATGATTTTTCCCTCACAGGAATCATAGCACAGACAGTGATCTCACTGCAGGAACCATGCTAATGTATCAGTCTGGGGAAGTGGCTAATGCTAATTAGCCATTTGCTCAACCTTGGAAACATTCATGGCTCTCCATTTGCTGCCTATTTGCTCAATAATCACTAGGATACCATAATCCACTTTGTGAAATGCAGCAGAGAACTCAGTGACAAAAACATTTAAATATTGTTTTCTTACCAGTATTAGGCAGTAAGGGCAGCTCAGTTACTAAAATAAGTCTAAAATAGTAAGAAAAAGGATCAAAGAAATTCAATCCTTTAAAAAAATCACATTAGATATAAACTGCCTTCTCAGTTACATTGCAACTTAAAAGAACAAATGAGAAAAGGAAGGCATTATCAAGAACATCAGGATTTAATGGTTTCAGGCTTGTTGTGAAACATTAGTTATCAACATTCATTTCTGAGATCACTTGCATAGGACTGGTCGTCTTTTTGGTGGAAAAATGAATTGCTGGTGTACCAGGAATTTTCCCTTTCTCCATGTTGGTGTGGTCTCAGAGTTGGGATATATAAGTAGCATGATGTATGGTGGCTGCCTCCAAAAATACTTTTTTTTTTTCATTTTTTTTTTTTTTTTTACTCATGAGTGATGTTTGCATTCTAAAGGATTCAGCCATTTATTGCTACACTTTCGTGATGCTGTCACAAATGATTCATACATCTCATGGAGCCAGATTTAACGAGTGGTTCCCATACCTCTCAACTGTACAAATTTTTTCAGAATGTCCAGATTTTTGCCTCATATTTTTGATCCATTTTTCATAAAATTATTGTTTTCTGGCACATTAGTGGCAAATTATTAAAGACTGAAGTTACAATATAATAAAGAACTTTTGAGTTTCAGACTTCATACCATTCAGAAAATTCATGCTAATGTAAAACCTGTTATTCTATCAAATTTCTAAGTTTTTAAGAGCAATATTTAACAATTGTACCTATTTTTTGTCCCACTTTTACTTGTCCAAAAAAGAACGATAAACACCAAGCCACAGCCAAGGGCATATAACTAAAATTGATTTTAATGAATGGGTAAGCACTTTCACACAGACAACTGTGCTTCATCAGACCATAAAAACAAACTAAAATCACATTTGCTTATATAAATATATCCATTAGCACATAAATTCAAATCAGTCAAGAACAAACAAACAGCAATGAAATACCAAGCAATACATCACTCATTTAAAAAGACCCCATCCCTTTAATATGGGTTTAATGGAAGTCCTTCCATTAATGCCTGGATATTTCTCAGCCTGCAAGCTAATGATCCAATGCAACTCACGTCCCTCAGTATAATTCTTAAGATCTCCACCCTGGGCACAAGGTGTTACCATTTCTACTACTCTAAAACCAAAAACATGGTCATTCTCGCACTCTACACAATGTTTTGCTAAGGCATTATATGTGTCTTGTCTGTTGATGCTATACTGGTGCTCCCTAACACACTCCATTAGGGATCTGTTCATTTTGCCTCTATAGAAACAATTACAGATTCTACAACTAGCCAAATACACTAAATCCCTACTTCTACAATTAGCTTGTACTCTAAATTCATATTTAATGCGGGTAGTAGGATGAATAAAGCTAGTGGAAACATCTATATATTTACAAAAGTTGCAACTCATACATCTAGTGGTCCCATAACACAGAATGTTGTAACACTGCCACCCTGAGGCTTATTTTTATAGCATAGTTGTTGTTGAAGGCTTTTCCTATTTTTAAAAACATAACTGTTCTTATCTTCTACCACTTTCTTCAAACCTTCATCTAAATGCAAAATGGGCCAATTATCATTTACTATACGTAGGATATTATTAATATCACTAGTATAGTGTAAGGATAAGGAAACATCCTTCCTAACACACACTGATTCCTTTTCCAAAGAATTAACACTCCCTGAATCACCCATCTCAGAGTAAAAAGGGCGGGCCCTACCTTCTCTATCAATAGAGCTCTCATGAAGTGCTTTATCAACCTTTTGTTCTCTATAGCCCCTACGTATAAAATCCTGCTTCAACTTCCTAACATCACTATTATATAAATTATCTTTGTTGTTCAATGTAGAAATACGCATGCCCTGTCCCTTAACAACATTCCTGAAAATGTGCCCCGGGTGCATGCTACTATGATGTACCGTGGTATTCCTCCTACATTCTTTTCTAAACAGTGTAGTAGTCAGTCTATAATTCTCATCTATAATAAGATTAACATCTAAAAAATCTATTTCCTTACTAGAAAACCTATGGGTGAATTTCAAAAAAGGAACAGTCCCATTAACATAACTTATAAAATCCATCAATCGTGCATCTGTGCCCATCCAGACAAAAAAGAGGTCATCCACAAACCTATACTATGCCGTAATATAAGGTGCAAATGGAGAATGTAATATAAATTTATTCTCTCACTGGGTCATCACAATGTTGGCGTAGCATTGGCAAAACTAGTGCCCATAGCCACGGGATCTTTCTGTAAAAAGACTTGATCTTCATATTTAAAAATATTATTTTCAAGAACAATCTCAAGAAACAGGCAGATCAAATCAATTTGTTGCCCATTAACATCCTTAGTCAACAAAAATTCCTTAACCATCTTGACCACCATGTCATGTGGTATATTAGTAAACAGTGATATAACATCTAAACATACCATGCAACATGTACCATCAAAAATCAAGTAATTGGTAACACCATATAATTGTTGTAAAAACTGTTTAGTATCCCTAAGGACCTGTGGTTCCTCATCAAGCAAAGGTCTCAGTTTCTTGTCTATATATATAGAGAAAGGTTCCATTAGCCAACCCTTGTCTGAAACTATAGGGCGAAAGGGAGGACTGACAGGATCTTTATGAATTTTAGGTAATGCTTGGAAAACTGGCAAAACCAGGAACTCTACAATTAAATAATCATATAGGTCCTTGGTAAAGATCTTACTACAGTAACAATCATGAATAGTAGCTCCTACCCTATCCTGCACTGAACAAACAAAATTATCATCAACAACATCATAGACAGTGGCATTATTCAACATTTCCATCATCCTCGAATTATAAAAAATGTAGTCCATTAAAACAATAGCACCGCCTTTATCAGTGGGCTTAATAATTAATGTCTCATCTTTCTGTAATTCAAAAAGAGCACACTTTTCATCATTACTAATATTATAAAAATCCATTCTCATACACCTGTTGTTATAGGCATAGTCAAAGTCTTGTTCATACTTTTTAACAAATGTCTCAAGAACAGGATTCAATGTCGGTTGGAACAAACTCGTTTTTTTTTAAATTAAAAATGTTGTTACTGTCAGATGGCCCTTCACTAGGAAACATTGTTCTAAGCATGACGTTGTGAGCAAATAATCTAATGTCTATGACAGTTTCACTAAAATAAGAACTTCGGGCAGGAATAAAACTTAGTCCGCATTGTAATAATGCTAGCTGAGATGAAGTTAAAGTCTTATTTGACAAATTAAAGACTAACGATTCACAGGTCCCATCCACATTTTCTTCAGAGTCTGCATCTGAGGATCTTCATTTGGTTGTTGGTGTTTCCTCCCTTGACTCTGAGAGCACTGAAAACACGGAGTTCCCTTCTGATGAATAGGAAGAGGTTATTCTAAAGGGAAACTCCCATTCGAACAGCCGCTTATGTTAGTCTTGGGCCGTACGTCAGAAGTTGATTTCTGCGTCATGGAAATTAAAGGAACAGTAGCCTTTCGACCCAAACCAGTAGAAATTCCCCCAGTAGGAATAGACAAAGTAGACCTATCCGGCTCCAAGGACCCCGATGAATTACCAGGCAGAGGACTGCTGCCAGAAACCACAGGACTGGAAGTAGAAACTTTGACAGACACAGAACTGACACCAGACATTGTTCGATCACTCTGGGGTATAACTGATCTCTCAGGGTCAGTAATCAAATCATTCCTCACCCAAGTGAACAAATGCCCCTGTGAAAAATCATTAATGTCCCTTGTTAACTTCTTAGTCTTCTGTGTCTTTAAACGTTGATCATATGCTGAGATACTGTCCATGATTACATCAAACTTCTGGACAAACTCATCCTGATATAGCTGCATCAGGTCACTATAATTTCTAGTCACAGTCTCTCTCAATTCAGTCTCTACCAGCTTAAAAAAATCAATAAGTAAGCATATATAGTTAAAGCTCAATTCAGTAGTGAGCTGCTGCCACTTACTTAAGAGTTCGGGATAAGTGCCACCATATGTTGGCATAACCAGCACACACAGTCCTCTAGGGATGACTTTATGAAAGAGACATGCTTCAAAATGAAGCTGCTGCCACTGAAGTCTTTTTAACTTAAAAAAGTCATTCCCAGACACCATCAAACAGGCTAGTAAGGTCAATATTTGAATTGGATATACTACCATAACCGCCTGGTCTAGTCATCAAAGGGTTCAGTTCAGTAGTTAACAGTCTCTGAAGCCTGTTATCGTCACCATTAAAATGTCCAAGCACAACATCTCCTTCTCTATCATTGTTACATTCATTCCTTTCGGTCATGTTCCCGGAGAGAGTAGAAATATAAAAATAGAAAGAAACAAACAACTCTCCCAGGGACAAGTGGTGTTCAACAGCAGACAAATAATCCAAAAAAGAATGATAAACACCAAGCCACAGCCAAGGGCATATAACTAAAACTGATTTTAATGAATGGGTGAGCGCTTTCACACAGACAACTGTGCTTCATCAGACCATAAAAACAAACTAAAATCACATATGCTTATATAAATATATTCATTAGCACATAAATTCACATCAGCCAATAGCAAACAAACAGCAATGAAATGCCAAGCAATACATCACTCATTTAAAAAGACCCCGTCCCTTTAATATGGGTTTAATGGAAGCCCTTCCATTAATGCCTGGATACTTCTCAGCCTGCAAGTTAATGATCCAAAGCAACTCATGTCCCTCAGTATAATTCTTAAGATCTCCACCCTGGGAACAAGGTGTTACCATTTCTACTACTCTAAAACCAAAAACATGTTCATTCCCGCACTCTACACAATGTTTTGCTAAGGCATTATGTATGTCTTGTCTGTTGATGCTATACTGGTGCTCCCTAACATGCTTCATCAGGGATATGTTCATTTTGCCTATATAGAAACAATTACAGATTCTACAGCTAGCCAAATACAGTAAATTCCTACTTTTACAATTAGCTTGTACTCTAAATTCATATTTAATGTGGGTAGTAGGATGAATAAAGCTAGTGGAAACATCTATATATTTACAAAAATTGCAACCCATACATCTAGTGGTCCCATAACACAGAATGTCTGTAACACTGCCATCCTGAGGCTTATTCTTATAGCATAGTTGTTGTTTAAGGCTTTTCTGATTCTTAAAAAACATAACTGGGCCTATCCCCTATCACTTTCTTCAAACCTTCATCTAAATGCAAAATGGGCCAATTATCATTTACTATACATAGGATAGAGTCCACTGAAGGATTTTCATATGGAACCTGGCCAAAGGGCCAAGGGTGATAGCTGCTGTCATGGAATTCAAAGCCTGAATTTTCAGATGGGCTAGAAGAGATGAACTTTGGATCACTTTCTTGACTTGGGACTGCAGTGTGTTTATTTGAGAAGAAGGAAGACAGGCTGTGTAACTGACTGTGTCTAAATGAGCACCTATGGGTAGTAGACTCTGTATTGGGGTGAGTTGAGACTTGTTGTAACTGACTATTATTCCTAGATGAGAACATAACTGAACCAAGTAGTCCCTTGCCTGTGGAATTCAATGCCTGGTTGGTATAGTAAGGAGTCAGTCATCAAGATATGGAAACACCCAGAATCCCAGCAGTATCAAATGAGCTACTACCACTGCCATGTATTTGGCGAACACCTTGGGGGCTGTAGTCAGACCAAATGGTAGTGTTCTGAACAGGGTAATGACTGGCTCCCAACCAGAAGTGCAAGCATCCCCTGAAGTACCTGTTCATTTTTTTATATGATAGTATGCAGCCTGAAGATCTTTTGAGCATATGCAACTGTCCTTTTGCAGAAGAGACAAAATGGACTAAACCGTAACCATCCGGAACTTTGTATACTGAACAAACTGATTTAACTTGCTGAGATCCAGAACTGGACTCAAGTCCCCTGACTTTTTTGGCACTAAGTAGAATCTTGAATAAGTTCTGGACCCTCTCTGGTCTGGTGGAATCTTAGATGACTCTTTATTCAGCAGCTTTTATTTCTAGTGATGGTTCTTCCCTCTGACTTTGTGGAACATTGAGGATTTTCTTTACAACTGTGGGAGGGATTAGAGAAAATGGTATGGTATCTTTGGTGCAGAGATAAATGACCCCAACTGCCTCCAGAGGGAACAGTCAGGCCTCCTTTCGGGAGCATAGATAGGGTTTATCTGAGGAAGAATCTCTAAAGCCCTGGTTCTGCAGACCACCTCTGCCACATAGATGGCATCTTTCATTCAAAGTTCCCCCTCTGCTGCTGGGGTAACTATTTCTGCATGAATCCTGGAAAGGAGCCTGATATTTCTTAAACTTAATTTTTCTACCACCTCACTGATTCCTAGAGAAGGGTCTTTGAGGGGTTAGAAAAGCATACACCCATGGCAGACTGGGTCTTTCCCTCTTGTTTACACATTGAGAGTGTGCCCTTAACCTTGGGACCAAACAAAGGAGATCTGTCAAAAAGAGCATTGACAAAGGAAGATTTAAATGGTTTTGCACAATCACATAAGTGCATCCAGGCATGTCTTCTGATGGCTATGCCTGAACCCACCACCCATGAGGTACCTCTTGCAGCATGGGAGATCAACCTCATGGACGCATTTGAGATGGACTGGTGAGAGGCCAACTGCAAGGAGATTCTGTTTTCATCCTTGGAGGACATGGAGCCAGAAATAGATTAGGTAAACTCCTTGATCAAATCTCTTTGCAGTCTTGTAAAATGTGTCAAGTTATTCAGTGACCTGAGAGCAAAGGCTTCCCAAATCTGTCATTTGCCCTAGACTCTCTATTAGAGGTATGGACAGAAGAACTCAGTTCTGCCAGTTCTTTCTTTGTGGGTGCAGGCGCAACCATGGCATCAACAAGTACACCTTTGATCCAGTGAGTACAGTCTTTGGAAGGGAAGCTAGAATTTTATCCAGTCTTTTCAATATTGGCTTAACTGTGTCCAGCTCCTTCCATGATGACCAAGAGACTAGGTCAATGAGATCACCAGATTGGGGGGGATCACTCAAGAAGTAGATGGATTAGACCCAAAAGCCTGCAGAAGCACTGCTCTCTCCTGGGAGGGTGTGTTGGAAGACCAACCACCTTTTTGTTTCAGGAAATCCAGGATGTCTCCAAAGGAGATATCATTAGGTGGTAATCTAGGGGACCCCTCTACCCTCATCAGAATTGTTGTCCTCTATGAGAGATTCCAGGGGAAATCTAAGTGCCTCCTCTTACATGTCATCTTCCAAAGGACTTCCTCTGTGTTCTGGGGAAGTGTCAGAAGAGATAACAATGTCCCGATGGACTGGCTGGCGACTCATTCAGGTTGGCCATCTCAATGGAAGGGATGGTTGAAGCTCAAAGAAAAAAACAGTATGAGGCAGGGTTGTTTGATCTGAGAGGGACAGGGACGTCTCTTCTGTAGCCAAAGAGAAACCCTCTCCAAAACCTCAAAGGCAAAATGCCTAGGGGAAGCAGAAGTCCACTCATGGCTCTGAAACTGGAACATCTTGAATTGTCAGCTCCTGCAACTCCACCAGCATTCTTCCCGAGGAAGAGGTTAGATCTGAGCTATCCAGAGTCAAGGCTCTGAGGGGGAGAGATGGCTCCATAAGTTTTGGAGTCAACTCCAAACCCCTGGATCTGGCACTGATGTTTCAGCTCTGAGATTCCTCCTACTATGAGATAATCAGTGTCAGTTGGCTAAGGGGAAACATTGGAGTCGATGAGAAAATAGTCTCAGGATCTGAAGTAGGCACCCCAGGGATCTTGGATCTGATGGCTCTGAAACAGAAGGTTGTATCAGAGAAGGAGATAGTGTCAGAAACAGGAGAACCACCATCTGTAACTGTGGTCTGAGGTACTTCCTCATCATCCCCTCCACATCTCCTTCTGAAAGACTTCTGGAAGATCTAAAAGAAGGAGGCATAGAGTGTCTTTGAGGTGACCCTTCTAGGAAGGGAGAAGGAAGCCTGGATTGAATTGGATCTGATAGAAACAATGGAGATCAGATCTGAGAGGACATTAGTTTTTAAAATGCCAGATCTGAGACCAATGGATCCAACATTTTATGAAGTTTATCAGGAGGCTCCATTGAAGGAGCCAGTGTTGATGCCAAAAATTGGTCTAGAGACCTCTTTTGGGACTCTTTTCCTTTAGGCAAAGTATCAGCCTTACTTTTGTCTGGATTTTTTGAGGGAGTTTGAGGCCCAGCAACTGAAGGAGTAGAAGTAGAAGGCAAAAGACATCACAGAAATAATTTATTCCTGTGATCAGTTAAGGCTCTGGTGTTAAAACTAGTACAGATTGCACAATCTACTTCAAAGTGTGCAGGACCCAGACAATATATGCATTCCCTGTGGGTATCTGACTTGGGAAGCTAGTGCCCCACAGGAAACAACAATTTTTTAACCCAGAGCGTTTGTCTGACATATTAGCAAAAACATCTCCAGTCACAACAAAGCACAGGGAAGCACCAAACAACTTTGCTTGGCTGGAGAAAAGCAAAACTACTCTACAAGGCTATAAAAACTTTTTTTTTACTGAATAAAGAAGAAAGAAAGAGGAAAAAGAGAAAAACTACCTCAATGATAGAAAAAATACTCAGGAGAGTACAAAGAGACACCAACAATGGTACCAAGAGAAGAACCAAACAATGGTAGCTAAAACCAGTAAAGAATAAATGAATTTACTAGATTATGGGTGGGAGGAAGAAGGAAGGTACAAGGAAACTTAAACTAACTCATGACACAGAAGAAAGATGGATAATATCCAAACAATGCACAAGTGCTAAGGAATCCACTTCTGATACCTAATGGTGGCAAATGAGATCTGAGGTATGTTATGTTGGTGGGGCATTATGGTTACAGGGGGTGTTTGAATGTTCTAGGATTTGATTATCTGGTAGAAGCAGCTGAGTTGGATCTGAGTGCGGGATCTGAACCCATCAGATGAGGAAGGAATGAATGAAAAGGACAACAGATACATTTTACAACCACAGACAATAGATAATATTACCTTCTATTTGTGTATTATTTGTTTCTGCATCTCTTACATCTACAACATCAGCCTATCTTCATTAAGCAATACAGCACCTAACTGTAGCTAACTAGCATGAATGTGAAAAATTGATAGTATCAAAACATCAGTGTTGAACCCTTTGTAACAAGCTTTTCAATATCTTAAAACTCCTTTTTTGTTATGTAGACCAAAACCAGTATATGCTATGCTCTAATAATTTCATCAGTGGTGCTGTAATATCTTGGTAAGTTGGGTATGAACTTTGGTGGATACTAAACCATTCAAAATATTCAAATAGCAACTGATTTACCCTGTGTAATCTGCATGTTGACTGCAACACTGCCTTTTTCCACATATGGCTTTAGATCTCCTAGTGTCAATATACGCCCAATGTATTTTGAGAATAGTCACACATATCTGGCATTTCCTCTTATTCAGATTCAGACTTCATGTTTCTACCACTCTAACAGCTATATCAAACTTAACAGTGGTCCTGCTTGGCAGATTCTCATAGATTTTGACTCTACCACAAAATCGTCTATTATTTCAGCAACTGCTTTCTGAAAAACCTCTGTTGCTGAAGATACATCACAGGTAATACCAGAATCTTGAGACTGCACAGTGGAGGGTTACGCATACATAAGTTAGAGATAGCTTCATCCAGTATGACTTGTTAACAATCATTCAGTTTCATCTATTTCAAAAATGTATTTGGTATTGGGCATACTGAAAATAACCCTCCAACACTTTACAGTGGAGACTGTTCTCTTTTAATACATTTTCACATTAAAGGGTCTGTGCAAATTCTTTGCCTGTCAAGCTTAATGACTGCAATCATGTTTTTCATCCATTTGTTTGAGTCAACTTGTTTAGTAATTATTCCAGAATTATTTTTTTTTCTATTTCTGGTAATTTTCTTTCTCCAAGTGCTAAAAGACCTACTAGATAAAGCAAGGCAACTAGCTGATGGTGACAAGGGGGACTTGAATGCTTACATCAGAAAAGACAGAGCAGAATGTGAGGACTACCTGAGTCTATGTAGGTGGGGCAACAGAAATAAGTGAAAGACCTTACAAGGCTTCACTAGCAAATGGCTTGATGGTGGCCAACACATGGTTCAGCATGACTGATAGTCACAATCTCACATACAAGAGTGGCCAACATGCATCTCAGGCAGACTTCCACATAGTAAGGAAAGGGTATTGGGATACAATCAGAGATCACAAAGTCAGCCCCAGTGAAACAGGTGGCACCCAACTGAACCCACAGGTGGCCACAATTAGCTACAAGCAGTGGTCAGAGAAGGGTTTAAGGTCAACAGAGGATAGACTGAAGACCTGGAAGTTGACTGGAGTGAAAGTTCAAAAGTTCAAGGAAATACTCAAGGCTATAGCACCTCAGAAAGAGGAGGAACTGCATGCAATCAAAAAAGAATGGCGGAGTTGCAAAACAGCATGTGTGAAGACTATAGGATAGATATGTCGCAGAGACTGGTATGGAAATAAGGTAAGGAAGGCTGGTGATAGAATACAGAAGTCTAGGAAGTTATCAAAAGAAATAAGTGTAGGAAAATGTGGGAGATAGAAAAGATGGACCAGGCTAAGAAGGACTATTAGTTGGATAACAAACAGGCTAAGAGGAGAATCACAACAGCAAAAAAACAAGGCATCAGAGGCACTCTGCCAGCTCCTGGAAAGTGACTCAGCATATGGCACAAAGAAATTCTAACAGACTGCAAGGCAAAGAAGATAGTTATCAGTCACCACTTATGATGGATGCCAGCAACAACATGCTCACTAGGCCATAGGTCATTAAAAGCAGATAGAAAAATACTTCCAGCAGCTTATGACTGAAGAAAACCCTACATATGTTGTACTGCCCCATATACAGCCTACAATGAAAGAAGAAGAAGAAGAGGCCACCCTAATATATCATTAAGAACAACACTAAGGAAAATGAAATTTTGGAAAGTAGCAGGCTCAGCTAAGATCACAGCAGACGTGATCAAGATGGTGTGTGACTTAGGGGAAAACTGCATCTGGAGGGTACTCATAGCAGTATGGAGCGAAAGGTATAACCCATATAACTGGATGAACAAAGGTGATATTCTCAACTGTTGGCAGTGCACAGGTATCACACTCTTGTCACACTTCACGAAAGTGTTGTAGAGCGTGATTGATAAATGAATACACAAAACAATAGAAAGTAGGTTGAGAGATGAGCAGCACAACCAACCTGATGTTTGCAGTGAGACAGATTTATTTGTTATCATTTATTTGACATTTGTTAACCAGGTTGGTTCAACTGAACCAAAGACCCATTTTCAGTGGAGACCTGAGGAGAAAAGCTACAATCTACATACATACAATAAAAATACAATAAAATAATGGTACAGAGTACAATTCCCAAACACAAGGAGACAAGTTACAGTCTAAATGCAGATGTACAATACCTTAAATGTTACATGAAAAATCCCCATTACAATAATATATAATCTAATAAAAGGTAGAATAAGTTATATCTATAATTCACTAGGTGATATACATATGGGGAGATTCCTCAAGACTGGAGACATGCACTTATTAAACCTGCCTTTAAGGGAAAGGGGAGTAGGACAAACCCAGAGTCATACAGACCCTTAAGTCTACTTTCATGTTGTGGAAAAATAATGGAGAAGTTAATACTGGGTAGGTTATTGTCAGAACTGGATAGGTTGGGACTTGAAACCATATATCATCATGCATATGTTGAAAACAGATCTATTACCACCTGTAACATGATGTTCTATAACAATGTAATAACAGCTATGAATGAAAAATTGTGCTGTGATGTAATTTATAAAGATTTAACAGGGTCATTCACAAAACACTGATTAATAAATTAGTACAACTAGGTATTGATGTACTCTTGATAAGATAGATTAGGACATGGCAAGTATTATAAAGCAACTGGACAGGTGAAATCCTTGGTTACAGTCAGGGTGTCCCACAGAGCTCTTGTCCTAGGAACCTTACTTGTTTAGATTGTATCTTTCAGACCTAGCTGTTCCATTTGAGGTGTTCTACAGTCTATATGCAGATGACCTGAAATTGGGTAAAATGACTACATGTGTTACAGATAAGGAATGTCTGCAAAATACCCTGACTAAATTTCCATTTGGGCACAGGAGAATAATATGCTGATAAACACATCAAAATCTAAGCATATGAGATTAGACAGACATAAACTGAAAGGTGAATATTTAATGCAGCACACAGTGATTGAAACTGTAGACTCATTTAGAGACCTGGGTGTATGGGTAGATTCAGCTATGAGTTTTTCTAATCATATCAACCAATTGCTTAATGATAGTTATAGAACTATAGGTTGTATAAAAAGATTTATAAAGTCTAGGATATCAAACATAATGGTTTGTTAGTTACATTAGATGCAAACTTGAGTATGGAATAACAGTATGGAAACCCTACATGAAAACAAGCATGAGTAAACTGGAAAGAGTACAGTGGAAACATACCAAGGGCATCCATGGATGTGAAAATTTAAGTTATTATGAAAGACTAAAATATCTGAACTTGTACAGTGTCTCTAACAGATATCTAAGAGGAGATATTATTCAGGTATATAGGGCATTTAATGACAACTACGCCTGGAAATGTTTGGGGCTATCAAATAGTACTAGAGAATCATTAGACAACCTATGTAGAAGATTCTATAGGAATGAGAAGTGTACTAATTTGTTTTCTGACAGAGTAGCTGATGCATGGAACAGACTACCACATTACATTAAAGCAAGTACTAGTTTAGATATTTTTAAGAACAGCCTGGACACTTACTATGAGAACAAGTGTTTTGGTATACTGGCAAGCTAGAAAGGCATAAATGCCCGTGCTTGAAATATTTCTATGTATGTATGTATATAACAAAAGTGTCACCAGAAATAAGATAAAACAGTGGTATAAGAGTAGTGAAGGTGTAATTTTGATTAAACTAGAGATGAGGAAAGAGTCCAACATGGCATTTCTAGACTTGGAGAAAGCATATGACAGGTCCCACAAAAAATGATTTGAGCAGTTCTGAGATGATTTGAAGTTCCATAAGTATTAGTAGAATTAGTGCAGGATGTATAAAAAGACCCAATGAGACAAGTATGAACAGTTTTGGACTCATAGAGTGGTTACCAATGGGAGTGACTGTGTCCCAGGGTTTAGTTCTGAACCCACTGCTGTTCAAACAGGTGACAGGCCGTATTAACAAATAGGTCAAAGGGGACAGATTAACAAAGCTGCTGTATTCAGACAATGTGACATTAAAACTATACTTTGAATAGGAAGTTCACAACAAAATAATAGTGGAATGGAATGCAAAACCAAAGGCACACTGAATTAAACTGAGTACAGAGAAGACACTTTCATGGCAGCAAGTGGAATAAATCAGAAGAAGCCGAAAACCGAGACAGAAGGCAAATAGTGGAACAGGCTAAAAGTTTCAAGTATCTGGAAGGGGTGGTTGAAGAAAAGGAAAGTCTGAATGAGGAGGTCAAAGTCAGAGTCAGGGGAACTGCAGCCAATGGGCAGAGTGTTTTGGTAGAGTATGACAGAAGAATGCCAAAGAAATCTGAAAAGTAAAGTGCATACATCGGTGGTGCAACACATATCACTGGCAGTAAAGGTGAAGTAGCTGAGGAAGCTGCAGGTAAAGGAGATGAAGTTCCTGAGATGAGTGATAGAACACACTGCGGGATACAGGAAGAAATGAGGATACCAGAGAGAAGCTAAAATAGCTTCAATTGCAGAGAAGGTCAAGAAGGTCAAAGAGAATAGTATTATTATGGTTTGGGCACATGGCCAGGAAAGCAGAAGATGCTTTGGTGAAGAAGATTTGTGAGAGACATCTAGCAAAGGCATGGATAGATTGGATGATAAAAGATGTGTGACAGGCATTGCTGTTGAAGAAGGTTGAATACTGGCACTGAATCTAGAGAGGTGGCTACAGTTGACATGACACCCAGACTGCTTGTGGAAAATGGAAAAAGGTGGTCGATGATGATGATTTACTTTGGATTTTTGCTTTAAGATCCTAACACTAGATGGGTGATAACCTTAAAATGTAGAACAGGGAATTTTTATGAGGCAAAATAAGGAACTGCTCCTCAAAACAAAATACGGTTGACAGGAATGAAAGAACAAACTCGTCTGCTTCTTATGTCCTTCCTTGTCAAACTTATGTAACTTCCCCAAACCAGCTCTTTCTTCCTGACGTCTGCCTTAATTATCAGGAAAACATAAGCCACTTTTCCATCATCTGGTATTTGTATATGTACATATATATATATCTGTCACACTGCATAAGTATACATTAATATTAATTAAATTTGCTGTACTTTCTTTCTTGGGTGGCTCAAGGGAACAAACTTTTCAGAACAGTGGATCCAAAGGAAGCCCTGTTCCGGGAGGCCACATCTACTTTTCAATGAGTGATAAAGGTATGAGGTTTAACCCATGTCGCTGCAGCACAAATTGATTCCATAGGTAACCTAGCATGAAAAGCAGTTTAGGTTGCAATAGCCCTTGTTGAGTGACCCTTAATTCTACCAGGCAGTTGTCTATTTTGAGAAGTGTATGGATAGGTAATAGTATCCATAAGCCATTTTGACAAGAGTGAACTTTGATATTGCAGCACCCTTCTTTTTATCTGAGAAGGATACAAATAATTTATCAGATTTCCTGACTTCCTTTGTTCTGTTTAGGTAAACATGTAGCTGTCTGTGCACATCCAATTGATGAAGTTTATATTCTGCCCTGTTGCCATAGTTCGGGAAGAAAACAGGTAGGTTGATGGATTGATTTGTTATTCTCAGAACCATCTTTAGGTAGAAATGATGGATTAGTTCTAAGGGGACCCTATCTTTATGGAAACCTAGTAGGGAGGGCGTATGGAGAATGCTTGAAGTTCTGACACCCTCCTAGTTGACATGATGGTCACCTAAAATGCTATCTTCCAAGTTAGGAACTTTAGATGACAAGAGGAAGCTGGTTCATAAGGTGGAAGAATTAAGGTAGATAATACTAGGTTGAGGTCCCAGGGAGCTGGTGGTTCCTTAACTGGAGGCCTTAGCAAAAAGGTACCTCTCAGAAAGGTCTTGCACAGTGTGTGTGACATTATTTTTGATCCTATATCTCCCATGTGATAGTTGGATATGGCGGCTAGTTGAACTCGAATGGTAGCTGCTGCCCCTTCATTAAAAAGTTCTGCCAAGAAGTCTAAGATGGATGTTACTGGGGCTGTGAATGGATCAACATGATTGATGGAAGCCCAATGAGAAAATCTTTTCCACTTGCTAGCATAAAGTTTCCTAGTTGTGGTCTTATGGGATGAAACCAGAATATGTTTCACAGCAGGGGATATTGTGAGACCTTGGCTAAGACTAAAAGTGGAGCAGCCAAGCTGTCAATTTAAGGGTTTGGCTTGAAGGATGGAGTGTTCCTGAAGGATGAGTTAGGAGGTCTGGTACTGGGTCCAGAATCCATGGCTCCTGTAGTAGATGGGGCCAAAGGAAGGGGAACCAAATCTGACGAGGCCAGTATGGGGCTATGAGTATTATCCTGCTTCTCAACAAGAGGGCTTTCTGAAGTACTTTGGGGATTAATGGGAATGGAGGAAAGGCATAAGTGCATCCCTTGGTGACTATCTATCGAACACATCCAATTGTCTTTTCCCAAAAAGGGAAGTATTGACTGCAGTATCACCATCTGGAACTTTGATTTTTTTATGGACTTGTTCAACCTGCTGAGATCCAAAATGGGCCTCTGGTTCCCTGTCTTATTTGGAACTAAAAAGAATCTCAAGTAAGTTCCGGATCAAGGTTGGTCTACAGGGACATCATGGATGACTCTTTTTCTTAGCAACCTTTGAATTTCTAGGGTTGCCTGAGCCCTCTGGCTGGGTGGAACATCCGGGAGTGATCTTTTTTCTAATGGAGGGGAAGAGAAGGGAATGTTGTAGTCTCTGGATATTATTGTCTGTACCCATTTGTCTTGTGTAGTATTTATGTGGGTGTTTTGGTACAGTGACAATCGACCCCCGACTGCTTCCAGAGTTGGACAGGTGGGCCTCCTTTCAGGAGCGCTGGAAGGGGCTACCAAAGAATATATCTCTGTCGCCCTGTGTTTGTGGACCCCCTCTGCCTCAAGATCGGTGTCTTCTGTTATTGTTTCCCCCTCTGCCCCTGGAGGAAAATTCACCATGTGCATCTGGGAAAACTCTTTGGGACTTATGGAACCACATCTTTCCTCTCTTCTGGCCTTTGGGATAAGACCTGGTAGGATGGGAAAAACATACTCCCATGGCAGAAAGAGTCTTAGCCTCCTGCTCACACCTGGTCAGAGTTTCTTTCACCTTTGGGACGAGCAAAGATGAGCCATTGAAAGGGGAACTGATAAAGGAAGACTTGAAGGATTCTGTGAACTCATATAGGCGCATCCAGGAATGCCTCCTTAGGGAAATTCCTGCACCTGCCACCCTACTCGCTCCATCGGCCACATAGATATAAGCCGCATGGAGGAGTTAGCTACTGAGTTTAAGGTAGCAAGCTGAGTGGTCACCTGGTCTGAAACCCCAGCAGCTATAGAACCTTGGAGGGTATCACCTAACTCCTTCAGGAGATCCCTCTGAAGTCTAGTGAAATGAGTCAAGTAGTTCAACGACCTGAGTGTAAAGGCTGCTGATGAGAACATACACTTTCCACATCTGTCCATTGTGTGAGATTCTTTATTTGGTGGATGGACAGACTTGGAAGTGTCAGACAATTCCTTTTTTGTGGCTGCCGCCATCACCATGGCATCTACTGGGACACCTTTGGACAAAAATTCCTTGTCAGAGGGGGCAGTAATGAACTTGTTGGGCCTCCTCAGAACTGGTTACACAGATTCTGGAGACCCCCCATGCCTTTCTACTGACAATGTTAAGGAGCTGGTTGAAAGGCGGGGTCACCCAAGAGGTGGAGGGGTGAGATCCGAAAGCCTGAAAGCCTCCAGGTACACGGACTCTTCCTCAGAAGGGTTAATGGGTTTCCAGCCACCTCTCTTTAAGGATTTCTAGGATGTCCGCAAATGAGACATCCTCAGAGGGTGACCATGGGGACTCTTCTGAATCATCTAGGTTCATGTCTGAAGTGACAGAGTCCTCAAGGGAGTCTAGATCTATCCTCTAACATGTTCTCTTCCAAGGGACCTCTTCAGAGGGATACACTGGAGAGGTTTTGAAAGAGACAGTTTCACCCACTGTGGTGTCCTGGGACTTTGGGTCTGAATGCTTGGGGGGGGGGGTGGTAGAGAGACATACTCTGGCACTTTTGGGGAAAGGGAGCTTGGATCTTAGAGTGCAGCTGACTGGGGTGACAGCACACTCCTCCTGACCTCAAAGGCACCATGATCCCATTCTGAGGCAGCCCCAGCTCTGAAGAAACAGGAGACTGCCCCCAAATCAAGGATGTAGGCTCTGAGGCCAATGTAGGTGCCGAGCTGACCTGCACTGATGCCCGGAAAGGTAGATTTGGATCTGACAGCTATCCAACCTGATCCACCTCTCTGGACCTGACAGGGGAGCGTCGGCTCCTAGATTCCTCACCCAAGGATGGCACTCAGGAAGTTGGAGCAGAAATCGGGACTGAAGATCCTGGAGCAGGCCTCGGTCCCGAGGTTTCCACTACTATCGAATCCAAGTCTTCCAGCTCCAAAGCCGCAACTTGGGTCGGAAGAGGAATTGTCACGGGGGTGGTTCATAGGTTCATAGGTAGGTACTAAGCTATTGGCCTTAGGGTCTATATAAGCCTTGCCAAATGGTACCCTGGCTTTTGCCACCCAAGAAAATTATTTTCATGTGCCCCTGTCAAGCAAAGCCACAGAAGTGATCCCCGGGGTGAATTTCCTATCTCCCATCCAATCATCAAGATTTTTCTTGAAGAGTGCTAATGAGGAGCTTTGTTTGATATAGATAGGTAGTTTGTTCCAGAGTATGGGAAGTCTCTGGGACAGAAATCTATCCCTCCAGCATGTTCTGTTTATTGTGGTGACAAGGTTTAGGTCTCTAGAGCATGTAGCTCAGAGGGATTGGGATTTCTTTGCGTGGAGCATGACCAACAGCTCTGGGTTTGACATAGCTTTGTATGTTAGGCAAAGATCGCCTCTGAGTAGGCGATATGCGACAGAGTAAAGCTGGAGTTTTTTTTAGACGGTCTGCATAGGGCACCTCTTTGAGGCCAGTAATCCTCTTTGTGAGGTATTTCTGTGGCCTTTCCAGTTGTTGTACATGTCTTGTGAGATACATACCAAAAGGGGCATTGTACTCTATAATGGGTCTAATGAGTAATGAATAGAGGGGATCAATGACCTCTTTTTTCCTGGATGAGAAACCTTTTGTGATGAGGTGTCCCACGTAGAAGGATTTCCTGACTACTGTGGCGATGTGATTATCAAAGGAGAGACTACTGTCCACCTGTGTCCCAAGGTCTCTTATCACACTTTTGGTGTTAAGTAGGCTACCGCCTATGTGGTAGTTCATGGGTACAGAGTTTTTACCAAAAGGGATGACAATGCACTTTTTGGCATTGAGCTTGAGGCCATGGCTTTGACACCAGGCATCTGTCTCAGTGAGGCCCTTTTGTAGGATGTCCACATCGTTAGGAGTTTTGATTATGGCTCCTAGTTTGTAGTCATCTGGGAACTTTGTTAGCCAAAGACTTTCTTTGTTAGCCTGTACTTCAGAGAAGTAGATACCAAACAGGAGAGGACCTAGGACTGAACCCTGTTGTACTCCACTTGTCACTGGTCTAAAGTTGGATTTAGAGTCTGCTACTTTCACAGTGTGGGTTCTGTCAGTGAGCCAGTTGGCAACCCATCTTGTGACATAGGGATTTATACTTAGTTTAGTGAGTTTGTGTATAATTCTAGAGTGGGGGGTGGTGTTGATAGCCTTGGCGAGATCTAGATAGGCTGTGTGAACCACCTTACCCTCATCTACATCTTTGGTGACCGCCGTCTATCAGGTTTAGGAGACATGATCTGCCTTTTACAAACCCAAACTGGGAAGGGTCCAGAGTTTGGAGATTACCAATGTCATTGTTTATAAGTTCCATGATGATACGCTCCATAGCCTTGCAGACCAGGCTCATCAGGCTAATGGGGCAATAGTTCCCAGGGTCCATGGTGCCTTCCCCTTTGTGGAGTGGGATAACCATTGCTGTGTGCCATTCAGTGGGCACAAAGCCTGAGGTGAGGCTATGATTGAACATGGTACTTAGGTGGGGTGCCAGTTCGTTCTGTAGTTCATGGTGATGGTTGTCAAAGTTGACTCCATTATGGGAGGGTTTGACAGGATCTTGGCCAGTGCCGGTGTCCATAGCAGTCTCTCAACCACCCACTCCATGTCATCATCTGACAGGGTCCTGGAAGACCAAGAGGATGGACCCATGGATCTGATTGACTGTAAAATGGGTGAATGTAGTACTGATGAGACCAGTTCCAATATAGGGGACCGGCTCTGACTACAACTCTCTATCAGTTCCGAAAGGATCAGTGGAGCCAAAGAGACAGATTTCTCAGGCTAGAAATTCTCCTGGTCCTTATCGATTGTTTTGCCTGCTTCTTTGTCAGTTCAGATGCTGGTGCCGAGGAAGAAGCTCTTTTTGAAGATTTGTCTGACAGTGATTTAGAGGAAGAACTCTGTTTTCCTTCAATAGCCTCAGAGAAAGGGACTTTGAGAAGACCCCTCACAATAAGTTTATTCTTTCTTTCCTGTAAAACTCTAGAACTAAACCCATGGCAAATAGCACAGGATTCCTGTAGGTGGACAGCACCCAAACAGTAAACACAGCTGGTGTGTCCATCCATTAAAGACATTTTCTGTGTACATCGGTCACACTTCTCGAAGCCAGAAGGCTTCAGTTCTTTACCATCCTTATACATGACTAACTGTCAATTTTTTAAAACTACGACCAAACCAAGTTATGCTAATGGTTTTAACTATAACAAGATCAACAACACTAAAGCACAAACCAAGCCTTTTTTTATTAAATTAACAAGCAACCAAAGGGAACACACACCACAACAGTAAAAAGTGGAACCAGAGAAATCTCTAACTTAAATGACAATCTCTTCTGTAAGAGAAGAAGTCTCTAACTTAAACGACAACTCCCAATAAGCATAAAGGTGAGAAAGGGGAAAGGAAAGCCCTCAGAAAATGGGGTGATTCAAGGAGTCCTCTAATTTAAACAAACTCTTTGTTAAATCAGAGGAAGAAATTACAACAATAAAATCCACACAAACCCTGTGACAGAAAGGGAGTTTGGATATGAGATAGGGTAGGAAGTTGGCCTAATGAAAGACAATGGCCAGCAACACACAAAGCACAGCAAAAAATGAGCAAATTTGACAGCTATAAGTAATAGAAACATGAAATATTCTCACAGTAGAAAAAAAAGGACAAGAATTATTGGTCAAAACAAAAAAACTTTACTACTTAGCCTGGAGCCTAGTAGGAAGCAACCTATCTAGTTTAGCACCAAATGAGATCAGGGTAATCTTCCCTAAGCATGATGGGATAGGGTATAGCCTTGAGCCAGTGGAAGCTCTCGAGCTTTAGTAAAGGTGAGACAGGACGACATAACATCTAATGTTATCATTGCTGCCATGGTTCCCAGATCTTGTAGTACCAGATGAGCAGGAACTTTGTTTTGGGAAATGATTACTTGAAGTTGTGATCTTAGTTTCAAAAGTCTGTGGAGAGGAAGGGAGGCTACACAGGATACTGTCTTTAATCTTGCTCCGATGGACTTCAGATCTTGTGTGGGAGTCAATTGTGACTTTTCTTTGTTGACTGAAATGCCTAGTGTTTCAGTAAGCTGTAGAATGAAGTCTATGGGGTAAAGAAATACTGGAGGGAGCAGTGAGGAGCCAGTCATCTAGATATTGAAACATCCAGAATCCCTGTAGTCTTAAATGAGCTGCTACGACTGCCATGCATTTGGTCAACACCCTGGGGAGTTGTGGTGAGACTGAAGGGCAGCACTCAGAATTGGTAATGACTAGCTCCTAGCTGGAAGCAGAGTTATCTTCTGGAGCACTTGTCCATCTTTATGTGGTAATACGCACCCTGAAGATCTACAGAGCACATTCAATCATCCTTCTCTAGAAAGGGAAAGATTGACTAAGCTGTGACCATCTGGAATTTTGTCTGTTGTACAAATTTGTACAATAGGCTGAGATCCAAGATTGGTCTCCAGTCCCCTGTCTTTTTTACACTAAAAAGAATTTTGAGTCAAATCTGGATCCTACTTGGTTGGGTGGGACTACTTGGATGACTCTTTTTTTGAAGCAGCTTTTGAATCTCTATTGCTGCTAGATCCCTCTGACTGGGTGGAACATCAGGGGTTCACTTTTGGGATTTTGGCAAAAGACTGAGGAGAATGTAGTAACCTCTGATAATTATTTTTGCACCCAGATGTCCAAGGTTATTGTAAGCCAGGCTGAATGGTGCAGAGAGAATGTTCCGCCAACTGCCTCCAGAGGTAAGCAATCAGGCCTCCATTCAGGAGAGTGGATGGGGTTGTCCAGGAGAGGAATCTCTGGAGCCCTGTTTACGTGGACTCCCTTTGCCACTGGGGGAGGCATCTTCCAGAAGAATTACCTCCTCTGCCCTGGGGGGAATTCTCACCACATATGTCCCAAAAAGGCACTTGGGTCTTCTTAAACCACATTTTCCACTCCTCTGATTCCTGGAGTAAGGTCGTTGTGGATCAGAAAAACAAACGCCCCCTGCAAAAAGGGTCTTTCCAGCTTTTTCACACCTGGCAAGAGTGTCTATGACTTTTGGGCAAACAAGGAAGTACCATCAACAGAATCATTGATAAAGGAAGACTTAAACGTTTCTGTGAAATCACACAAGTGCATCCAAGCATGGTGCATAATGTCAACTCCTGTACCCACTGCTATAGACATCCCTTTTGCTATATGAGCAATAAGCTGCATGGACGAATTTGAGAATGACTCTAGGGTGGCAAGCTGAGAGGCAACCTTATCTCGAACCTCATCAGATACTGCTCTTGCAAGGGTGTCTAAAAGCTGAGTTATCAGATCCCTTTGGACCCTAATAAATTGTGCCAAGAAGTTCAAAGACTGAATAACGAAGGTTGATGAAGCAAAAACCCACTTCCCAACTCTATCCATTGTCTGAGACTTGGTTAGGAGGATGGATAGTTGAATTCTCCTCAGCGAGTTCCTTTATGGTGGCTGCTGCCACCACCATGGCATCCACTGCTAGACCCTTAGACCAATGGGGATGATCTTATGGGGCTGAAATAATCTTATTCGGTCTCCAGGGAATAGGCTCTATAGAGCCAGGAGCCTTCCACGCTCGCTGAATGATCAACCTAACTAGGTCACCAGCAAGCAGGGTCACCCAAGAAGTAGAAGGGCAGGCACAAAGAGCTTGCAAGAACACAAATTCCTTGGATGGTGGGTTTGAGGGATTCCAATCACCCCTCTGTTTTAATATTTCCAGGATGTCTTCAAAAGAGACATCTTCCAGGGTGACCATGGGGACCCTTCCCCTTCATCGTAATCTGTGTCTTCAGTAGCTGACTCTTCTGGAGAATTCAGGTGCTTCCTCTTGCATGTCCTCTTATGGGGCTGGCTCCTGAGGGGGAGGTTCTGAGGGGGACTCTGAAGAGGGGGGACCTTGAACCAGAGTGTCTTTCAGCTCTTGTGCCCGCTGTCCACACATAGCAGATTGTGACAGCTGTGAGCCAGAGGAAACAAAAATATGGCACTCCTATGAGGATATAACCAACTGGAAGCCTGCTGATGCCAAAGCTTTCTCCATAATCTGGAAGGCAGGCCCACCCAAAGATGGATGGGAGCCCAGAACCAAGAAAGACAACCTCGGAACTGGGGTCACACCCCTCTCTGACAAGCCAAAACCCAGAGTATTAGCTGAGAGAGGGATCAAAACTGCCATGGCCCTGATTGCCATAGACAGCACCATGGAAACAACCAGAACCAGTCCAAAGATCTCAGAATGAACAGCTAAACCACAGTCCCAGGTGTGCGATAGATCCAAAGGAGCCGCAGACCATAGAGTCGACTCTGGCACCAAGGTGAGGTCCACCATTGGTACCAAGGTAGCTGGTACCGGGAGAGTCAAAGTGGGGGGCTCCAAGCCCTAAAAGGAGTTTGAAGGAGGATAAACTGGTGGAGTCCTTGGAGAATAAGCCTTGGATCTGAGTGGGAAAGAGGTTTGTGAAGGCGCAGGGAGGCCTCTGGCTGCCAAAAGTTGGTCCACTAATCTGACTACTTCCAATTCTGAGAGACTCCTGGAGGAACGTTTTGACATTTCGGAATGGGCCTTAGGCCTATCCAGAAATGGGCTTTGTTGTTGACTCAAAAAAGGGTGGACTGAAGGGGAGTATCTAGTCCTGGTAATAATTGCCACTTAAAATGTTGGCACCATAGGCTGTTGTATGGAAGGCGAATGTGGAACTGAATGAGAGAACAGTGGAGGTTGTACAGAAACGATTGCCGGTGCTGAAGAGGTTGTCGGCACCCAATAGTCTGAGTCAGTTCAATGACTTGACTGCGCCGATGTGGATTTAGTCATTTTTGGTGCCAGAGGTAATGATACTGACACTTTCGGTACTTTGGCTTTCAGTTCCAAAGAAACTATCGGAAGCTGCAGTTTTTGGGACTTAGCTTCATGTACCATAGGGGAGGTCAGCACAGAGTGGCTTCTTTTCTTCACATCTGGCTTAGCAGATTTTGAAGTCTCTGCCCTAGATAGGGCTTCAGTAAAAGGACATTTCAATAAGCCTTTTAAGATAAGCTTATTGTACCTCTCTGCTAAAGTATGGATGCTAAAGCCCTGACAAACTTTACAAGTTATGTCCAAGTGAGGGGCGCCCAAACAGTACACACAAGAAAGTTGCCCATCAGATTTTGGCATCTTTCTGCCACAGTCCTAACACTGCTTGAATCCAGATGTCCCCTTTTGTTTCTCTGCCATATCCAAAAACAGTTATGGTCACAGATATACATGCACTCACATACAAAACAGAGGAAGGAAAAGAAAGGAATTTTTTTGACAGATATACCAACAATGCTATAGAAAAAATACCCAAATGGGTAATGGGAGAAAAGGGGAAAGTGGATACCAACAATGGCATGTAAGACTACCAATGGTAATAAGGAAAGGAAGGAGGCTTACCAATGATGGTAATAAGAGTTACAGTAAGGTAAAAAGGGGGTGGGTAGAAAGAGTTGGAAAAACAGTCACTCACTCAAAGACAAGGTCACGAACCTATCCAGTAAGAGAGATAAAGCGTTTTAACCAAAAATTATTAGAAACGAGAATGAAAATTTAAATCTTAAAGCACTTAGCTGAGAGCATCGGCTGACATGTCCAATTTTCTACATGGCAAACAAGAACAGGCATTGTGGGTAGAGCCTTAGCTCGAGAGTTTATGGCTGGCACGAGCTATGTATAACGGCCGAGTCATTTCCGAGAAGTTGAAACTGAACCAATCAGTCAAGAATGAATGAAGATCGTCAATATCATATCATAGGTTCATGGCTATAAGGGGCTGCCAATCAAACTTGGCTAAGTTGTATGACTGTTGAAAATTTGACAACAAGAGTTCCAGTAGATGTCATCTAGTTAGGTTTCAGGAAGGCCTTTGACTTGAATAGTGTAGCAGAGTACTACAAGGCTCAG
This sequence comes from Protopterus annectens, assembly GCF_019279795.1. Lineage (NCBI taxonomy): Eukaryota > Metazoa > Chordata > Ceratodontiformes > Protopteridae > Protopterus > Protopterus annectens. Next base: position 298,397,670 of record NC_056733.1, read on the forward strand.
TTCTGGCATAGGACACTGACATTGAAGACCTACACTGTTGTACAGCTGAGAATACAGCATGAAGAGTTGTGATGGGGGGTTCACTTTCCATAATAAAGGAAATGAACAGTATAGTAGAATACTACAGGGCCCAGTCCAGGCCTAGGACAGTACTACTGAAGATCTACACTGTGGTATAGCTGGGAGTACAGCATGAAGGGTTCTGATGGGAGGTTCACTGTCCATAATAAGGGAAGTGTATATTATAGTAGAGTACTATAGGGCTCAGTCTTGGCCTAGTACTCATAACAGTGTTCATTGAGAGACATATGAGGAAGAAAAGAACTGTATGTACGTGTTTGCAGATGACAAAACAAATGCAGCAGAGGAATATGAAGGGAAAGGATAAAGAAGAAACTAACAAAGACTACCCAAGTGGGCAGAAACAAAGTTGGGTTAAATGCTGACAAATGCAATGCAATGAACATTGCTCATAACAGCCCAAGAGTAAAGTAACACATTACAGGAAGGGAACTGATTGTAACATAGAAGAAAAAGGATCCAAGGGTGTTTTTCAGACTGAGAATAAACTAATAAAAACCGACAGAATAAGAGTGCCACTGGACTATTAAAAAAAATGCTGGGGTATATCCTCAGGGAGTAGGCTACAGAAGCAAATAAAAAGAAGTTATGTACTCACCACAATGTTCCATGTTTGTTGTCCATCTCACCCTTCATTCTTACTATGTGGGTTCGGAGCCAACCCTCAGCTCCGACTCGGCCGATTACAGAAGCTCGATGTCTCTAAGTTGGCTCGTGGCAAGGTAGGTATTCCATCATGCAGTGGTATTACTCCTCAGATCTTGTTTGCTGCTGACTAAAACAAAAATTAATTATTATATATCCTCAGGTGAAGGAGAAAGAAGAGTCAAAGGTCTCCAATATAAAGGAAAGGAAACTTTCCACCAGTTCCTTTAGGATTATCTGGACAGGGATAGCTGGGGGGTGGGTTCGTAAGAATGAATGGCAAGATGGACAACAAACATAGAATGTTATGGTGAGTGCATAACTTCTTTATGTTATGTTGTCCTATCTCACCTTCATTCTTACTATGTGGGACAGCGTCCCTAGCACCTTTTTCTTGGGTGGCTCACGGAAATACATTATTGAGCACTGTGGAACCAAAGGAGGCCCTGTCCCTGGAGGCCAAATCAACCTTGCAATGAGTGAAAAAGTATGTGGAGTTGCCCAAGTCGTGGCTGCACAAACACTGTCTATCGATATTCTGGCTTGAAAGGCAGTGTTTGTTGCTACTGATCTGGCTGAGTGACCCCTAACTTTAAAAGGTAGTTTATTGTTATTGGAGGAGTATATAAAACGTATGCAATTGGAAAGCCAATTATAGCCAATATACAAAGATAATGCAATTTTAAAGACTGGCATACCCTTTTCTGCCTCAGAAAAGGATATGAACAATTGGACTGACTTTCTGAAATCTTTAGTTCTGTGGAGATAGAATTATGCTGTCTATGCACATCTAGTTGGTGAAGCTTATATTCTGCCTTGTTGGTATGGTTAAGAAGGAACACTGGTAGCTCAATATATTGGTTTACATTAAATTGAGAGCAAACCTTAGGGAAAAAAGACGGGTTAGTCTGAAGTGATACCCTGTCCTTATGGAAAATTAGGTAGGGCTGTTTGATTGAAAGTGCTTGTAGCTCTGAAACTCTTCTAGCTGATGTTACAGCTACCAGGAAAATCATTTTCCAAGAAAGGAACTTTAGATCACATGTGGAAGAAGGTTCAAATGGTGGTGAGGCTAAATGTGAGAGGACAGAGTTTAAATCCCAAGGAGGGACTGGTTCTTTCATTGGAGGTCTCAATAAGAAAGTGCCTTTCAAAAAGGCTTTACCCAGTCTATGTGCCATCAAGTTAGGTGTATGCTGTCTTAAGTGGAAATTGGAGATAGATGCTAGGTAGACTTTAATTGTAGCTGCAGCCAAGCCTTGTTGGAAAAGTTCAGAAAGAAACTCCAAAACTGAAGAAATTGGGGCAGTGAAGGGATCTACGTTTCTGGTCTGCGCCCAGTAAGAAAACCTTTTCCATTTACTAGCATATAGCTTTCTAGTAGAAGCCTTATGAGAGGATATCCAAATGAGTTTTACAGCTGGAGTGAAATCTTGAAGCCTGACTAAGGTTGGGAGTGGAGCAGCCATGCTGTCAAGTTCAGGGTGTAGAGGGAACGATGAAGTGTTCCTGACATATGTGTCAGAAGGTCTGGAACTGGGTCCAGTACCCATGGATCCTCCAGTAGATGAGGCCAGAGAAAGGGGAATTAAATCTGAAGAGGCCAATATGGAGCAATGAAAATCAGCTTGCTTCCCAAGGATTTTGCTTTCTGAATGACTTTGGGTATGAGGGGATATGGGGGAAGGGCATAAAGAAGTCCCAAGGGCCAATTGTGAACAAGTGCTCTCGGTGTCTCCCCCAGAAGGGGGATTAGGGCAAACTAGCTGCTGCATTTGATGTTCATAGGAGTGGCAAAGAGATTGCAACATGGCTGCCCCATTTCCGGAATATCTCTTCCACTATGCTCTGATTTAGAGACCACTAGTGATGCATTAATATAGCCCTGCTGAGTTTGTCGGCTATCACATTGGACTTCCCCCAGGATATGCGTTGCTACTAGAAAGCGTTGGGAAGAGATTCCCCACTGTCAAACCCTCAGAGCCTCTCAGCAAAGTGGGTATGATCTGGTTCCTTCCTGTTTGTTTATATACCATATCACCGACATATTGTCTGACTGGATTGCAATTGTCCCTAGAGGAAGAGAGTGCTGGAGTGCTTGCAATGCCAAAAGTATTGCTCTCATCTCTAGAACATTTATATGCAAGTGGGCCTCATGTTCTTGCCAAATGCCTTGAACTGTCTTTCCCAGATAATGCCACCCCACCCTACCTGAGAAGCAGCCATGGTCACAGTAGCAACAGGTTAATGTGGAATGAATGGCCTTTCGATGGTTACATGGTTGGCTTGAATCCACCAATGAAGATCTCTCTTGCATAATTTTGTTATCCTGATCAGATGAGACAGAGAAAGTTCTTGTTGCGACCATTGGGAAAAAAGTACCCATTGCAGAATCCTCATATGCATCCTGGCTAGGGGGACAAGGGTTATGGTAGAAGCCATTGTTCCCAGGAGTTTGAGAACTATCTTTGCCTTGACCTTGTGTTTGGGAAGAAGATACAAAATTTGTTGTTTGAGACTTGCAATTCTGTTGGAGGGAAGATGAGTCATCATCGAAATGGTGTCTATTTCTGCACCTATGAAAGTAACATGTTGACAGGGCAACAAGGCAAATTTTTGTAAATTGATTGCAATGCCTAGCTGAACACAAATTTGCATATCCCTGGACTGCTGAAGTAGATACTTGGTGGTGGCAGTTAGGAGCCAGTCATCCAGATAAGGAAACACGCAGAATCCAAGACATCTCAAGTGAGCCGTTACTACTGCCATGCATTTGGTGAACACCCTGGGGGCTGTAGTGAGACCAAAGGGCAGAGCTCAAAACTGATAATGACTGGCTCCCAGCTGGAAGTGTAAGTGACTCCTTGATGCTCTGTCCACTTTTATGTGGTGGTACGCATCTTGTAGGTCTATCAAGCTCATCCAATTGTCTTTCCCTAAGAAGGGAAGTATCGACTGCAGTGTCACCATTCGAAACTTGGACTTCTTGACTGATTCAGTTAGTTTGCTGAGATCCAATATGGGTCTCCAGTCCCCTGTTCTTTTTGGTACTACAAAGAATCTTGAGTAAGTTCTGAATCCTATTTGGTCTGTGGGGACTGTTTGGATGACTCTTTTGTCTAGCAACGCTTGGATTTCTATGGTTGCTTGATCCCTTAGATTGGGTGGAATATCTGGGATTGTTTTGATTCAAGGTGGAGGGTAGGAAAAGGGAATGGAGTATCCTCTGGATATTATACTTCGTACCCACTTGTCTTTTGTGATGTCATGCCAGGCTTCTGGGTACAAAGATAAACACTCCCTGACTGCCTCCAGAGTAGCACAGTTGGGTCTCCTTTCAGGAGCCCTGATAGGGATGTCCATGAAAGGAATCACTGTCACCCTGGTTTTGCGGACCCCTCTGCCTTTAGGTCAATGCCTACCATTGTTTCTTCCCCCTCTGCCCCTGGGAAAGGAATCACCTTGTGCATCTTGGAAAGCTTTCTGGGACTTTTTGAACCACATCTTACCACCCTTCTGCCCTTTAGGGAAGAGTCTTGAAGGGACAGAAAAACATACTCCAACGGCAGAGAGAGTTTTCCCTTCCTGCTCTTATCTGGTGAGTGTATCTTTGACATTAGCTCCAAAGAGTGAGGAACCATCAAAGGGGGCATTGGTAAATGTAGACTTAAAGGGTTCCACAAAGTTACACAAGTGCATCCAAGAGTGTGTCCTAAGGCAAACTCCTGAACCCACTGCCCTACTCACTCCATCTGCTGTGTATGATATCAGTCTCATGGAGGAGTTCACAATCGAGTTTAAGGTGGATAACTGGGTGGCAACCTTTTCCTGGTACCCCGCAGTTAAGGTACCTTGTAGAGTATCTCCTAGCTCCTTCAGGAGATCTCTCTGTAGCCTTTTAAAATGTATGAGATAGTTCAGTGATCTAAGGGTAAATGCCGCTGATGAAAAGACATGCTTCCCGTATCTGTCCATTGAGATTCTTTGTTCTGTGGATGGACAGATGAGGATGTCTCTGCAAGCTCTTTCTTGGTAGCTGCTGCCACCACCATTGCATGTACAGGCATGCCTTTGGTCAAAAATTATTTTTCCTTGGGGGCTGATGAGAATTTCTTTAGCATCCTAGGGACTGGTTCCATCGTATCAGGTGATTCCCATACCTTTTGACTGACCAGGTCCATAAGCTCGTCGAAAAGAGGAGACACCCAAGAGGCTGAAGGTTGAGATCCCAAAGCCTTCAGGTACACCGACTCCTCATCAGAAGGGGTGATGGTAGTCCAGCCCCCTCTCTGTTTTAGGATCTCAAGGATATCTGCAAAGGAGATATCTTCAGAGGATGACTTTGGGGACCCTTCTGTCTCCTTGAGGTCAGTGTCTGAAGTGACAGACTCATCAGAGGAGTCTAGATGCTTCCTCTTGCATGTTTTCTTCTGAGGGGCTCTTCAGTATTCTGGGGAGGTCTCGGAAGAATGGGGATCACCCACAGGGTGCTCCTGAGGCGGTGGATCTCTGCTGTCCTGTGGAAAAGGTGGTGCCAAGACAGAAGCTGGTGCTTTAGGAGGAAGAACACCAGTATCCCTGCGTAGAGCTGTAGATTTGGCCAGCACACTCCTCATCAGCTCGAAGGCCGACTCCCCCAGCTCCGAGGACATTGCCGGTTCCGAAGAAACAGAGGAAATCCCCGGTTCCATGGAGATCGGCTCCAAGGCCAATGTAGGAGCCAAGCTGATGCACTGAGAGATAGACTCGGAACCGAAGAGGCTCGGGTCCAAGAATCCCCCTTGGGGCCGACCTCTGAACTTTGGCTCCCAGACACTGCGGATGGCACTGACAGTATCGCAGCAGATATCGGTTCTGCCAAATCCCTATCAGGTGCCAGAGCTGAAGGTTCTACAGCAAGCGGTACTTGGTATTCTGGCTCCAATAAACTGGTATGGCTCGGAGGAGGAACAGTAGTGGATGTAAAGGATTTGGACTGCTTTGAAATCAATTGGCTAAGAGTTGAGAGCAAATTTGCCAGCGCCGGCGCCTTCAAGAGTTTGTGCACCATGCTCTCCACATCCTCATCAGACAGGCTCCTATAGGATCTGTAGAAAAGGTTGGTGAGCAAGATCCATGTAATATAGGAGATCTCAGGGTGGGGGAGACAGGTGAAATATCTGTGCACCAGCTCCGATCAGAAAGTACAGTGTTGTACACTTACTATAAATGTGGATGTTTGAGTGTATTCACTGTTGCAGTCATCACATTTGGGGTTATCCCTGCCAGGGTAGTCCTCAGTCAGCAACAGTAAATACACTCGAACATCTATATTTATGGTAAGTGTACACAACTGTACTATGTTCTTCATGTTTCACTGTTGAAGTCAACACATTTGGGTTGATTCCCAAAGCTGAAGAAAATGGTGGAGGCAGTCAATAAGACTAGGGGCTGGCTAGGATGCCCTGCAAGACTGCAGTGGCAAAGCCTACAATGGATTTGGAGAAGATAGGCAGGTGGTAATGCTTGGTGAAGGTGTGAACGGATGTCCATGTTGCAGCCTCCAGGATGTCCCTGGTGAGGACTCCTCTGAGGAAAGCTGCAGAGGTAGAGGCTGCTCTGGTAGAGTGAGTCCTGATCCCCTTATGGGGAGGTTTCCCGTGTTGCTTGTAGCAGAAATGGATGCAGTGTGCTATCCATTTGGAAATGGTTTGTTTGGATATGGCTTTGCCCTCTGCTCCTGCAGCAAAGCTGACTGACAATTGATTAGTCTTTCTGAATGATTTAGTCCTGTCTAGATAAAATCTGAGCTGTCTGTGCACATCTAGTGAGTGCAGTATCCTTTCCCCCTTGTTTTGTGGGTTAGGGAAAAATGTGGGAAAATGAATGGATTGGTTGAGAGCCACACTGGACACCACTTTTGGCATGAAGGATGGGTTAGTCCTGAGGGACACCCTGTCAGCATGGAAAATGATGAAGGGCTCTACAACCATGAGTGCTAGTAGCTTGGATACTCTTCTGTCTGAAGTGATGGCCAGAAGCAAGGCTGTCTTCCAGGAGAGAAATTTTAACTCTGCTGAAGCTGCTGCTTCAAAGGGGGGCAGGGTGAGCTTTTTCAATACATAAAAGTTTAGGTCCCAAGCTGGGGTAGGTGCTCTTCTGGGTGGCCTCAAGTTGCTAGCCTTTCTTAGGAACTGTTTGATGAGAGGGTGTGAGAAAGGTGGGTGCTCAGTGTTGAAATGAGCAGAGATAGCAGAGGCATGAATTTTAATAGAGGAAAAGGAGAGACCACTGTGTAGCAGGTCAGCTAGGTAATCTAGGATGAGAGGTAGGGAGGGCTGTGCTGTATCAGCTCCCTTATCCTGGATCCAGGTGCAGAACCTTTTCCATTTGTCAGCATAAGACTTTCTAGTGCTAGGGCATCTGGCCTCATGTATAACATCTAGAACCTGTTTACTGAGATTGGCAGCTTTTTCAGTGGTCAGGGTATAAGCCAGGCTGCCAAATTGAGGGTCTGTAATTGGGGATGCATGAATTCTACTTCCCTCTGGGTCAGAAGGGTTGGGATTTGAGGGAGATGCCATGGTGGTAGAGGGGACAGGCTGTGCAATAGTGGGTACCAGTGCTGGCAAGGCCAGTCTAGAGCAATTGGAATTGTCCTTGTTTTTTTCCTCCCTTATTTTGAATAGTACCCTGGTAATGAGAGGTAGTGGGGGAAATGCATAGACTGAGAGGTTGACCCACGGGAAGGATAGGGCATCCACTTTCCATGCCCTGCAGTGAGGCTCCCTGGTGCAGAACTTGCTGAGCTGATGGTTGGAGTGGGAGGCAAAGAGGTCGACCTTCAGGATGCCCCATGTCTGAGTTATTAGGGTGAAGGTTCTTTGGTCTAGCTGTCACTCATGTGGGTCCAGAAGATTTCTGCTTAAGTTGTCTGTCAGAGAGTTTAGAGAGCCTGGCAGGAATTGTGCTAACAGGTGTAGTTGCATGGCTGAGGCTGTGTGACAAAGGGTCACGGCGAGCCTGCATAGAGGGTAGGAGTGAGTCCCTCCATGCTTGTTGATATACCACATCACAGTGGTGTTGTCTGTTTTGATCAGTAAAGCCCCTGGGGGGAGAAGGGGCCTGAAAACTGTCAGTGCACGCTGGACAGCTAACATCTCTTTTTGGTTGATGTGCCGGTGTATTTGATGTGGGCTCCATTGTCCCTGTATGCACCTGCCCTCCAGGTGTGCACTCCAGGCATAGTCTGATGCATCTGTGGTGAGGGTCTGGGTGGCATGGGGTGGTGAGAAGGGTAATCCCTTGTTGTGGTAGCATGCTGCTGCCCACCAAAGAAAGTCTTTCCTTAGGCAAGGTATCATTGGTATAAGAGTTTCCAGGTCCTGACAGTGTTGACACCAAAGGAATTTTAGGTACCACTGAAGTTTCCTCATATGCAGTCTGGCATATGGAATGAGTAGAATGCAAGATGCCATGAACCCTAGAGCTTGCAGGATTTTCCTTGTGCATAACTGGGGTCTGGTGGCTAGCTGACAGAAATAGGCTGTTAGGTAAGTTTGCTTTTCTGGCCTCTGCCCACTGGTTTGGAGGAAGATCTGGGAACCCTTTTGGGGTTGGTAGAGTATGGAAAGAAAATCTGTATCCCTGGGACACAATGTTGAGGACCCAATGGTCGTTGGTAATGGTGGCCCAGGTGCTTGTATGGAAGGAGAGCTTTCCTCCTAGGGGCAAGTGCAGGTGGGCAGAGGGAGGGGGTGGAAGTGGAGAGTCATTGTGAGTTCTTACCATGAGTGGGTGGCTTTGCACTCTCTGGTTTTGAAGTGGAGGAACTCCATTGCTTTGATCTCTGCATTTCCTGTGGCTGTTGTCTGGGGGGTCTGCTTCCTTGGGGTCTAGGCTGAACTGACCTTGAGGGGGCAGGAAAAGACCAGTGCTTGGAGGGGCAATGCCTAATGAACCTGGGTGGCTGGACTTGCAGGAAATCCTTAACTGTCTGCATAGATTTAGCTTTTTCTTCCATCTTTTTTAAGACCTCCTCTGCCTTGATGCCAAATAAGTTGTCCTTGTGCAAGGGTGCATCCAAAATTTAGATTTGACATGGTCTGGCAAGGGCTGCTCCTTAAGTCAAGCAAGCCTTCTAAGGACAGAATTGGTAACTGCTGCCCTGCAAGATGCTTCTAGGGCATCAAAACCACAGTGTAAGGTGTGCTTAGTTACTTGACTTGCAGAATGCATTATCTCTTGTAACTCTTTATTTTCTGCACAAGCAGGAAAAGAAGATATTTTCTGTTTAAGGAGTTCCATGGTATGTTGCTGGAATTTTAGTATATGGAACTGACAATTTAGTGCTCTAATAGCAAGAGTAGCAGAGGTGTATACTTTTTTACCCCATCTGTCTAATGCTCGGAATCCCTCTCTGAGGGGGTGGGATTTTTAGCAGAAGTTGCTTTAATTCTTTTAGGCCCTTGAGAAATAACCTCAGGGTCAGCAGTAGGATTTTTGAAAAGAAATTTGTTCGAGTCAGAGACTCTGTAATACCTGTCAGGTTTCCTGGGAGCAGGAGGGAGGTTGTCAGGAGTCAAACTAGACTCCATAAAAACATCATCCACAACATCCAGGACAGGAGGAATGGCAAAGGGTCTGTGGTGTGGAAGATCTAAGAATTCCCTGAGTCTCTTTTTAGACTGAGGGTAGTCCTGACATTTCCATTGGAAATGCTCCCTTAAAGTATGAAGGGTTTCCCCAAAGGAAAAGTCCTCAGGTGGAGTGGCTGAAGGAATGGATTCCTCTGCATCAGAATCCTCATAAGTAGAGAGGGGTTGCATGTCTTTATATTCAGATGCATCAGAGTCATCAGACTCCTGTTCAGATAAAACTACTGGGGACAAATTTATTTTTCTTTTGGAAGGGGTAGCTTGGCTTCCCCTGATAAGCATTATAAGGTCTTCTTCCATTATAAGCATTTGAGACTGAGGCAAGGAAGAAGGTGCCTGAGATTGGGTTGTGTATTTCTTGCATGTGGTTTGTACCCTGGGCCTTAGAACTCAGTAGTTTTTGAAAGAACAGTAGACGCAAAAGAAGTCGTCAGTTTGTGTCGAGAATTGGTAGTGCGAAGTACTTCCTCGAAAGCCGGTGCCTGCTCAGCAGCTCCAGACCCATCCAAGGTAGAAACAGCTGCAGGATCCTTAGTTGATGAAGAGTTTTGCGGCATACTGGACTCTGAAGGGGTCTCGGTAGCAGCCTGCAAATCCACAGAAGCGGGCATCAGGGGCTGCGAAAGCCCCTCACTGAGGACTTGAGAACTGATGACTAGCTTAACGAAAGCGTCATTAGTAGGTTTGGACCTGTGCAGTCTGTCTCTGTCTTTATTTTCAGAAGATCTGTTGTTGGATGGCTTACCAAAGCCATATCAGAATTTGAGGACTGTGAGCGAAAATATCTAGCTACAATAAGGGCCTGATGATGCATAGTTCTGGTGTTGAACAAAGCACAAAAGCGACAGCGAGAGATGTCGTGGTCTGGGCCTAAGCAAGTGACACAGTAAGAATGAAAGTCTCGGTGTGGTATTTGCTTTCCGCAGGCAAGACAATTGTTAACTTTTTCTGACATCAGTTAGAGCAAGAAAAAAGAATCCCCAGCAGGGTACTTTTTAAAAGACTTGAATTCGGAAAATGAAACTCAGGTAGCGGCCAACCAGCACTCATGCGAACTGCTTCTGCTTCGGGCTCCTCAGCAAGAAAGACTGATGTAATGGAGTCAGCTGCCTTACTTTATATTACTGATGACCTGACATCAGTCCTGAAGTGACAGCAACTGATGCAGAAATACTAAGCCTCTGGTATTCAAGCCGACTGAGGGCTACCCTGTCAAGGATAACTCAAATGTGATGACTGCAATAGTGAAACACGAAGAACATCTATCCTTTTTCAGCTCCGAGGTTCTTGGGGCCGATGTAGGAATGGCAACATCGATAACCTCAGATGGCTCCAAAAGCTGTGGAGCTGATGAGGTGGAAGACTTAGAAGTTTTTAGCAATTTCTCAGGAGGTCCAAATTTTTCAGAAGGGACTGGAGATGGTCTCTTAACAGTTTCTGTTTCTGGCTTGAAGGAAACTTTGTAGATTGTGAGGAAGAAGCACTGCCTAAAGCTTCCTCAAAAGATGGCTTTAGGAGACCTTTCAAAATTAACTTGTTTTTCCTCTCCTGTAATACTCTGGAGCTAAAGGAGTGACAAAAGGTAGAAATTTCTTATAAGTAAATGGCCCCTAAGCAATAGACACATATGCTATGTCCATCCATGATGGACATTTTTGACTACATTTTTGGCGCATTTTGAAGCCCGAAGGCTTGTGCTCTTTTTCTTTAGGTTCCTTAGAAATAGTTATTTGAATGTAACAAATAATCACTAAGAACTACCAAGACAGCTAGCTAGGTCCTCTAACTGAAACGGACCTAAAAACTACTAGGAGGGGGAAAGGACAACATACTACAATCAGAGATATACAAATTCCAAGAGAGAGCTAGGTCCTCTAACTTAAACGGGCCTAGCCTTGACAAAGAAAAGGGGAGAAGGAATGCACAACAAGAAAAGCCCTCTAAAAAAAAACAGGCCAAGGTTCAGAAGGGAAAACACACCACACTATAAAATGTATACATATAAGGTTAACTAGAGGACTAGGTCCTCTAACTTAAATGGGCCTTGCCCTGAGCATTAGCTATCTAAATTAACGAGCTATGGAAAATACACAGAACACCACTATCTAAATCAACAACAGAGCTGACAAAGGCTCAACCAGTAAATTAACAGTAACAATTCTTTAAAGTAGAGAACGATCTAAGTAAAAGCTACCACTATGGGATACATGAGAAAAAAACAGGCCTGCAAAGAAAATGGCGGCCAAACAGCTGACAAACAGTGGAAAACTATCTAATAATAAGTTATACAACACCTAAGAGAACTACCTATAATTACTACTATATTCTAATCAGGAAAAGCTAACTAGTTATGAATAAACAATAAGAAATACTAGAAAAAGAACTTAGCCACGTCCAAGAAGAACACTTCTGAACTCATAAAATGGCAAACGAGATCTGAGGAGTCATACCACTGCATGATGGTATACCCACCTTGCCACAAGCCAACTTAGAGATTTTGAGCTTCTGTAGTCGGCTGAGTCGGAGCTGATGGTCGGCTCCAAACCCAGATAGTAAGAATGAAGGTGAGATAGGACAACATAACATTTAATGTTACAGGTTTACCAGGACCTCGTTAACTGTAGAGGGACAGATGGACAAAAGGATGCTGGAAGAAGTCCAGAGAACTGCCATTAGAACAGCTTATGCGGTAGAAGTGAAACTTTATGATTAGAAATAAATTGAGATGAGACTTCTGTCAATGTAGACCACATGGGTTGGGAAGAAAGCATGATATGGATGCAACAAATCATGATGGCCCTGCTGAGTTTGTCGGCTATCACACTGGACTTCCCCCGGGATATGCGTTGCAACTAGAAAGCATTGGGAAGAGATTGCCCACTGTCAAACCCTCAAAGCCTCTCAGCAAAGTGGGTATGAGCTGGTTCCTCCCTGTTTGTTTATATACCATATCACCGACATATTGTCTGACTGGATTGCAATTGCCCCTAGAGGAAGAGAGGGCTGGAGTGCTTGCAATGCCAAAAGTACTGCTCTCATCTCTAGAACGTTTATATGCAAGTGGGCCTTGTGTTCTTGCCATATGCCTTGAACTGTTTTTCCCAGATAATGACCCCCCCGCCCTACCTGAGAAGCAGCCATGGTCACAGTAGCAACAGGTTAATGTGGAATGAATGGCCTTTCGATGGTTGCATGGTTGGCTTGAATCCACCAATGAAGATCTCTCTTGCATGATTTTGTTATCCTGATCAGCTGAGACAGAGGAAGTTCTTGTAGCGACCATTGGGAAAAAAGTAACCATTGCAGAATCCTCATATGAATCTTGGCTAGGAAGATAAGGGTTATGGTTGAAGCCATTTTTCCCAGGAGTTTGAGAATGAGAAGTTATGTATTTACCATAATGTTCCATGTTAGTTGTCTTCTTCTCGCCTTCTTTCTTGCTAGATGGGTTTGGAGCTGAACTTCGGCTCTGACTCGGCCTATTACTAAAGCTCGAGAGCTATTTTTACCGGCACAAGGCTATCCTATGTCCCATAATGCTAGGCGTGATATACCCAGATCTCGTTTGATAGCTAACACTATGGACATACATGTCCCCACCATGACTGAGAATATATATATATATATATATATATATATATATATATATATATATCTATATATATATATATATATATATATATATATATATATATATATATATATATATATATCTACCTCTATACATCTAGGTATACAAAACTCTTATAAGAGTTACCAAGAAAGGGAAAGAGGTAGCTAAGGAGATAACTCTCATGATAACACATCTCAGAAGATACTCTCGGTCTTGCCAGGCTAGGGGGATGGAGGGTGGGATGCAAGAAAGAAGGCGAGAAGAAGACAACTAACATGGAACGTTATGCTAAGTACATAACTTCTCAATGTTAAGTTGTCAATCTCGCCTTCATTCTTGCTGGATGGGACAGTGCCCCTAGCACCTTAGTCCTGGGAGGCTCAATGGAACAAACTCTTGAGTACAGTGGAACCAAAATCAGCCCTACTTCTAGAGGTCATGTCCAGCTTGTAATGAGAAATGAAGGTATGAGGAGAGGCCCATGTGGCCGCTGCACAAATGGAATCCATTGGCAATCTTGCCTGAAAGGCTACTGAAGAAGCTAATGCTCTGGTTGAATGAGCTCTGGGCTTAATAGGGAGCTCTTTATGCCTCAATTGGTAAATCAACATGATAACAGAGGTCAACCACCTGGACAAGGTTACTTTGGAAACTGGCAGACCTTGTTTCCCTTCCGCGTAAGACAGGAAGAGCTGTTCTGATTTCCTCGTCTGCTTGGTTCTATCCAGGTAGAAGCGTAATTGACGGTGAACGTCTAGACAATGTAACTTCCGTTCAGACCTATTGGTATAAAGTGGGAAGAAAACAGGAAGATCGATGGTCTGATTCAGATTTTTTTCAGAGAGTACTTTGGGTAAAAAGGACGGATTAGTCCTAAGTGACACTCTATCTTTGTGAAAAACAAGGTAAGGAGGGTGAACACAAAGGGCTTGAAGTTCTGATATCCTTCTTACTGAAGTGATGGCTACTAAAAACAGAGTTTTCCAAGAGAGCAACATTAATGAACAGGAAGCCACAGGTTCAAAGGGATGGAGAATTAAAGACGACAGCACCAAATTTAGGTCCCATGGTACGGGAGGATCTTTTACCAGGGGCCTAAGTAAGAGGGTTCCTTTTAGAAAGGCTTTACAAAGTTTGTGTGACATAATGCTGGTCTCTGACAATCCAACATGAAAATTCGCAATGGCTGCCAACTGAACTCTGATGGTGGCTGAAGAAGATCCCGTTTGAAAAAGTTCTGCCAAAAACTCTAAGACTGTATGGACAGGGGTTGTAAAAGGGTCAATGTCTTTCTCCCCTGCCCAAACAGAGAAACGCTTCCATTTGCTAGCATAAGTCTTTCTGGTAGTAGACTTGTGCGAAGTGAGGATGACGTCACAAACTGAATGAGAGATTGAGGGAAGCCTGGCTAGGGTTGGAAGTGGAGCAACCAAGTTGTGAGGTTGAGAAATTGGAGAGATTGATGCAGCCCCCCCGACTGATGTGTCAGAAGATCTGGCGCTGGGTCCAGATGCCAGGGTTGATCTAGTAGATGACGTTGCACGAACGGGAACCAAATTTATCGAGGCCAGTAAGGGGCAACAAGGATCATTCTGGATCTCAAAACAGTTGCTTTCTGGATTAGCTGAGTAATTAAGGGAAAGGGGGGAAAAGACCCCGGGGCCAATCGTGGACTAGAGCATCTCTGGGGGAAGACCTGGGAGAGGGAAGAGGGTGAAGAAGTCTGGGCACTTGCTGTTTTGAGGGGTTGCAAAAAGATCACAGCAAGGCTGACCCCACCTCCTGAAGATTTTTTCCGCTACTAGCTGGTTGAGAGACCACTCGTGGGGCATGAGAATGGCTCTGCTCAGCATGTCCGCTATGACGTTGGACTTCCCAGGGATATGCGTTGCTACCAGAAACTGTTGAGAAGAGATCGCCCACTGCCACAGTCTGAGTGCTTCTCGACATAGGGGGTAGGACCTGGTTCTGCCCTGCTTGTTGATGTACCACACGACAGACATATTGTCTGTCTGAATTGCAATAGTCCCAGTGGGTAGAGAGTCTTGAAGGGCCTGCAATGCTAAAAGCACCACTCTCATTTCCAAGACATTTATGTGCAGGTGGCTTTCGAAAGGCTGCCATGTGCCCTGGACTGTCCTGCCCTGAAAATGCCCCGCCACCCAATCAGGGAGGCATCCGTTGTCACAGTAGCCACAGGAGGAGGAAGGACATAGGGTCTGCCCTGAAGAACCTGAGGGGAGACCATCCACCACGAAATGTGTCTTTTGCATGACTGAGTATTTTGAATGCTGTGTTACATTGGAAGCTGTTGAAAGGACCACTGAGAAAACAGCATCCATTGCAGGATCCGCATGTGAAAGCGAGCTAGGGGGAGTAATGTGACAGCTGCTGCCATGAGACCTAGGGTTTTTAGTATGAATCTGGTCTGGACTCTGCTCTCTTGTAGTAGGATTTGAACATGACCTCGAATGTCTGAAATCCTTTGTACAGGCAGTTTTGCTGACAGTTCCACAGTGCTTAAAACGGTGCCTATGAAGGTAATAGACTGACAAGGCAACAAGGCAGACTTTCCGGAGTTTATAGAGATACCTAGCTCGTTGCAAATTTGGAGGGTATAATCTCTGGAATGAAGTAGCTGACACTTGGTGGTGGCAGTAAGGAGCCAGTCATCTAAGTATGGAAACACCTGGAATCCTTTTCGTCTCAGGTGAGCCACAGCTACTGCCATACATTTGGTAAACACCCTGGGGGCTGTGGTGAGGCCAAAGGGCAGGGCTCTGAATTGGTAGTGACTGGCTCCCAACCAAAAGCGGAGAAACCTCCTGGAGCACCTATTCATTTTGATATGATAGTACGCATCCTGAAGGTCTATAGAGCACATCCAATTGTCCTGACCCAGGAAGGGTAGAATGGACTGAATCGTGACCATCTGGAATTTTGTTCTTTGAACAGACTTGTTCAGCCTGCTGAGATCCAAAATAGGTCTCCAGTCCCCTGTCTTTTTTGGTACCAAAAAGAACTTGGAGTAGACTCCAGATATTTGCTGGTCTGCTGGGACTGGCTGGATGGCTCTTTTTTCTAGCAGCTTTGAAATTTCTAGTGCTGCTTGATCCCTCAGACCGGGTGGAACATCTGGAAGGGGCCCTTTTGGCGGATGTGGGGTATGAATAAAGGGAATTTTGTAACCCTCGAATATGATCGACCACACCCAATTGTCTTGCGTGAGGGAATGCCAGGCTTCTGGGTACAGTGATAGTCTTCCCCTGACTGCCTCCGAAGGTGGACAGTCGGGCAGCTCCTCAGGGGTGCTGGAAGGGTTTGTCAGAGAAGGATTCTCTGCTACCCTGATTCTGCGGACCTCTCCTGCCCCTCAGGTGGTGTCTATTATTGTTCCCTCCTCTGCCTCTGGAGGGAAGCTCACCACGTGCGTCAGGTAGTACTCCCTGAGGTTTCCCACCTTTCTGACCCTTAGGGTATGGTCTAGAAGGGGTAGAAAAATGGACTCCTATGGCAGAGAGAGTCTTGCCTTCCTGCTCGCACCTGGTCAATGTATCCTTCACTTGAGGTCCAAACAAGGCAGAACCACCAAAGGGAGTGTTAGTGAAGGACGCCTTGAAAGGGTCAGCAAAATTGCAAAGCCGCATCCAGGCGTGTCTCCTTAAAGCGACGCCCGTGCCTGCAGCCCTACTTGCTCCATCGGCTGCATAAGAAATGAGCCGCATGGAGGAGTTGACAATAGAGTTTAGGGTCCCCAGCTGGGAGTTGATCTTTTCCTGAGATCCCACAGCTAATGGGTCCTGTAAGGTATTACCCAGTTCCTTGAGAAGGTCTCTCTGGAGAAGGGTGAAATGGCACAAATAATTCAGTGACCACATAGCAAAAGTCGCTGAGGAAAACATCCGCTTGCCATACCTGTCCATAGTCCTAGATTCCTTATTAGGAGGATGGACAGGTACTGAAGGGTCAGCCAACTCCTTTTTAGTGGCCGCCGCCACCACCATGGCATCAACAGGGACGCCCTTAGTTAGAAACTGCTTGTCAGAATGGGCTGTAATAAATTTTGTAGGCCTCTGGGGAGTTGGTTCCACAGTATCTGGAGCCGTCCACACCTTTTGAGCCACCACATCCATGAGCAGGTCAAAAGGCGGAGACACCCAGGAGGTGGAAGGTCGAGAACTGAACGCATCCAGGTACACCGACTCATCCTCAGAAGGGTTAAGGGCAGACCAGTTTCCCCTCTGCTTAAGAATCTCCAGGATGTCAGAAAATGAGACATCCTCAGAGGGGGACCTTGGGGAACCTTCTGAGTCATCCAAGTCAGTGTCCGATGTGACTGACTCAGGGGAGTCTACATGTTTCCTCTTGCATTTTCTCTTTCGAGGGGGCTCCCCTGAAGGATCAGGGGAGGCCTCAGAAGAGGAGGATATGCCCAATGGGGCTACCTGTAGTGTCAGTTCTCCAAGCTCGGGATCGAGAGAGCAGGTAGAGACTGAAGCAGGCAACATAGAGGGAGGAGCCGAAGGAGCCGACCGTGGAGCAGGCACAGGGGCCATCACACTCCTCATGACCTCAAAGGCGCCCCTATCAGGCAGGGAAGGGGGTCCCCACTCCAAAGAGACAAGGACTCCTCCCGGCACCGAGAGGAGGCCGATGTCAGGGATGAACTCACTTGCACCGAAGCTCCAAGAGGGAGAACGGGGTCGGACAAGGGTCTGATGCCACTCGCCCCCTCAGAGCCGATGAGAGAGTCTTGGCACCCGGATCCCTCCAAGGATGGAACCAAGGAAGAGATTGGAGCCGACGAGGGAGCCAAAAGGGGTGGTATCGGCTCCAACAATCCGACGGTCCCAACTCCTACGATCTCTGGCTCCGAACACACAGGAAGAGTCAGAGGAGGAATCGAAGAGGGAGTAGTGAAAGCCACTGCCTGATGAGGAGGGCTATGTAGCATTTGGGCCAGTGCCTGCGACTTAAGTAGTCTGCTAACCACCCTCTCGAGGTCATGGTCCAACAGCCTGGAAGACCGAGAGGAATGGGACCTGTGACTCCGCTCCGATAGCAAGGGAGACTTCAGAGCCGAATGGACCAATTCCAGGGAAGGAGACCTGGAACGCTTCTTGTTCGAAGATGGCTCCGACAGCAGAGTCGGAGCCGACTGAGGCCTTGAATCATCGGTTCCGGCCGGAACCGATGCAGTGGTAGTAGTAGCACCACTTGGCGACGGCACCGAACATGGAGCCGACGGTTTGCCGGGCTTAGAAGGTTTACCCAATGAAGGCTTAGCCGGGGAACCTTCAGGCTTTAACAAGCCTCTCAAAATAAGTTTGTTTCTGCGTTCCTACAGGACTCTTGGACTGAACGCATGGCAGACAGAACAAGAGTCCTGCAGGTGCAGAGGGCCCAAGCAATATACACAAGAAGTGTGACCGTCTGTCAGAGACATCTTCTGACAGCACGAGTCACACTTCTTGAAGCCCGAGACCTTAGTGTCTTTAGACATCCTGAAAAAGGGATGACTGGCAGACAAGAACAACTAAGGGAGGTCTAGTCACAATCAGCCAAACACACACACACAAAAAAGTTGTAACAGACCAGAATAATATAACAAAACCCCACACTTATTAATACAATCTAACTAGGCACACACATACAACTACAGACAAATAAGTATGGAAGAGGATTGGCCAAGGGCCTAACTATTAGGTGAGGGGAAAAAACTGTATCAAAACTACCTAGGAGGGAATCCTAAACAGGGATCTAAAGGGTAGTAACTATAAAACACTATCGCTAATATTTTAACCAAAAAAGCTGACTAAAACCAAGAAAAAATATTAATACAACCTGAGCCGGCAAAAAGACGCAACCTTGTAGCTGAAGCGGCAAATGAGATCTGGGTATATCACGCCTAGCATTAGGGGACATAGGATAGCCTCGAGCCAGTAAAAATAGCTCTCGAGCTTTAGTAATAGGCTGAGTCGGAGCTGAAGTTCAGCTCCGAACCCATCCAGCAAGAATGAAGGCGAGACTGACAACTTAACATCTATCTTTGCCTTGACCTTGTGTTTGGGAAGAAGATACAAAATTTGTTGTTGGAGAGCAGCAATTCTGTTGGAGGGAAGATGAGCCATCATCGAAACGGTGTCTATTTCTGCACCTATGAAAGTAATATGTTGACAGGACAACAAGGCAGAATTTTGAAAATTGATTGCAATGCCTAGCTGAGCTCAAATTTGCAGGGTCATATAGGTTCATAGGTTCATAGGCCTATACAAGCCTAGCCATAAGAATTCCCTGGATATTTCTTCCCACAATATTTACTTCTCTGGACCCTTGTCTAGCAGGGTGACTGACATGATCCCCGGGGTGAATTTCCTATTTCCTATCCAATCATCAAGGTTCCTTTTGAAGAGGGCCAAGGAGGTGCTCTGCTTGACATGTATAGGCAGTCTATTCCAGAGTATGGGGAGTCTCTGGGTCAGGAACCTATCCCTCCAGCATGTTTTATTCATTGTGATGACAAGGTTTAGATCTCTGGAGCGTGCGGGCCTGAGGGATTGGGATTTCTTTAAGTGGAGCATGTCCAACAGCTCAGGGTTTGACATGGCATTGTATGTTAAGCAGAGATCGCCTCTGAGTAGACAATATGCCACAGAGTATAGCTGGAGTTTTTTTTAGATGGTCAGCATATGGCATCTGCTTTAGGCCTGTGATTCTTTTAGTGAGGTATTTCTGTGGCCTTTCCAGCTGTTGCAGATGTCTTGTGAGGTACATACCAAATGGGGCATTATACTCTATAATGGGTATAATGAGGGATGAGTTCAGTGGGACAATGACCTCCTTTTTTCTGGATGAAAAGCCCTTAGTGATGAGGTGTGCCACATAGAAGGATTTCCTGACTGTTGTGGCGATGTGGTTATTGAAAGTGAGACCACTGTTCACCTGTGTCCCTAAGTCTCTCATCACACTTTCGATGTTTATTGTACTGCCACCTATGTGGTAATTCATGGGTACATGTTTTTTTCCAAAGGGGATAACTATACATTTCTTGGCATTAAGCTTGAGCCCATGGCTCTGGCACCAGGCATCTGTTTCTGTAAGGCCCTTCTGTAGAATATCCACATCATTTGGGGATTCAATAATGGCTCCCAGTTTGCAGTCATCTGCGAAATTTGTTAGCCAGAGTCCCTTAGTGTTGGCCTGTACATCAGAGAAGTAGATGCCAAACAAGAATGGTCCCAGGACTGAACCCTGAGGTACTCCACTTGTCACTTGTCTGGAGTTGGATTTGGAGTCAGCTACTTTTACAGTCTGGGTTCTGTCAGTAAGCCAGTTGGCAACCCATCGAGTGATGTAGGGATTTATGCCCAGCTTAGTAAGTTTATCTATGATTCCAGAGTGGGGGATGGTGTCGAAGGCCTTGGTGAGGTCCAGATAGGCTGTGTGGACCGCCTTACCCTCATCCACAGCTCTGGAGACTGATTCAAAGAAGTCAATCAGGTTCAGGAGACAAGATCGGCCCTTCACAAACCCAAACTGGGTGGGGTCCAGTGTTTGAAGGTTGCCAATGTCTTTGTTTATAAGTTCGAAGGTAATGCGTTCCATGCCCTTGCAGATCAGGCTCATCAGACTGATGGGATGGTAGTTCCCAGGATCCAAGGTGGATCCCCTTTTGTGGAGAGGGATAACTGTAGCTGTGCGCCACTCAGTGGGCACGAAGCCTGAGGTGAGGCTATGATTAAACATGACAATTAGGTGAGGTGCCAGTTCATTTTGTAGTTCATGTAGTACACATCCTGGGATGTCATCTGGCCACATGGATGCTGTATTCTTAGCTTTGGAGAGTGCGGTTTCTACCTGTGTGGCCGTGATTACTGGAATTTGGCAATCTTTTGGTATTGAGATGGGCCCTTTAGGGGGTGAGAGTGGGGTGAAGTTGGCACTAAATCGATCTGCCAGGATACTGGCAATATCCTTGGGATCAGTATATTTAATGCCATTCTGTTGAAGCTCAGAGCAGATCTGAGCATTGCCATTTAGATTATTGACATAACTATAGAATGCCTTGTGGTTGTCTTTGGAATCTTTGGCAATTTTATTTTCATAACTAGCTTTTGAGGATTTTATGAGGGATCTCAGCTTCTTACTGAGGCTGGTGAGGGAGTTTTTTGCATCCTGGGATTTACCTCTTTTCTGCAACAGTTTCTTCCTTCTGTTGTATAGTTTGTTTATAGCAGGTGACCACCAGATTGGCTTCCTTTTTTTTAGAGGAGAGCATCTTGGTTATATTTGGGATGGCACAATTCATGCACAAGTGGATGTGCTCATACAGTGCCTTAGTGTAGGATTCTGCAGATCCCGTCTGCATGGGTGTCATGAAGTTTGCCACTTATGACTTCAGTAGCATGAAGTTGGCTTTGGAGAAGTTTTTTAAGGAGGTTTCCTTACTGGAGTGGGGGGTGGGGGTGGGATGTGGATGTCAAGGATGATTTTCTTATGGTCAGACCTGACCAATGAGGGAGGTGACCACTGGTGTGGAGCATCTATCTCCCATGTTGGTAATGACCAGGTCTAGGATATTGAAGCTCCTGGTGGGACAGTGGATTAGTTGATCTAGGGAATTGGAATCTATGAATTCCAAGAACCATTGGGAAAAGGAGTTTGTACCCGAGTAGTTTTCCCAGTTAATGGCAGGTTAGTTGAAATCACCCAGTATTAGGGTGTTTGGTTGTATCTTAATATTTTCCAGTATGTTTAGAAAGGTGTAGTGTGAATCTTGGGGCATGGTGGGGGATCTGTAGCAAGCTACAGTTTGGATTGCAGTCTTACCTAGTGTTAGTTGCACCTGGAGAATTTCAGATGCATTGTGTTAGGCAACTAGCCTGGAGGTGTGAATATCCTTGGTGAATATGGACACTCCTCCACCTTTAGTGTTTCGGTCTTGGTTTTGTGGCTGAAAAGTGTGGTAAGAGTTGTAGCCTGGTATTGCAGGGATGCTCTCTGGAGCCTTGAACCAAGTCTCAGTTACTGCACAGATATCGATGTTCTCCATTTTTAGGAGTGCCTCGAGAGAGTGCATTTTGACGTTTAGACTTCTAGCATTGAGTAGCATTACCTTCAGATTTTGCATGCTTGTATCTGTTATGGTGGTGGTTTTGTCCTTTGAACCTTGCCTAAAAAAGGCACTATAGGCATGGAAAGAGCTTTAGCCAGTAATTTGAATCCCAGGGGTGACAGGTGCAGACCATCTCTGGCAAAGCGTTGTGGTTTGTCGATCATGTCTTCCCATTCTTATCATTCTTGGTGAAGGCAGGATGCTACTCAGGGCTAGGGTCATACCTGCCTGGGCCACATGATCTGACAGCTCTTCCATCTCTCTTTTCATATAGTTCAGTGAGGTACGTCTCAAGTCATTCACTCCAACATGGACAACGACAGAGTCGTATTTGTACTCGTAGTGGAGTGACTTGAGTGCATGCGTTATATGGCGGATCCTGGCACCCGACAGGCAGCTGACTGTAATTTTCTCCTTGTTCAGCCTGGTGAGTGGGACATCAGTGTGCCTGACTATAGAGTCACCTATGACTAAAGTGTTAGGTACATTGTCTTGCCTTAGGGGCTGTTGTTGGGTGGCACACTGTTGTTGTGAGCATGTGTCACTTTGGTTGTGACTGGTGTTTGTTTGCATTTCAGCTTCGGAGGTCCTTGTTGCTTGGGCAGGTTAATGTTAAGGGCCTCCACATATGTCGGTGTAGTGTTGCTATGTGTGGGTGTTGATGGTGTGGGTTTTGAAGGGCTATGAGTTGCTTGAGGTGTAGTGCAGGTGTTAACTTTCTCCTCTTGACTGTCTAGCACAATCTTGGCCAGAGAGAGATTTGCTTCCAGTTTGGCTATGTAAGTGCATCTCTCACAGGTTGTAGTGTTGGGTTGTAGGAGAACAGGGTTGTCTGTGTACATGAAGCAGTTGCTGCATTGCCCCAGTATGCCCAGATTCACCAGGTGGACAGGAGAAACCACCAGAAGCTGACCCTTGGACATGCCTGTTTAGGTGCTTTTTTTGTAAAGTGTAAGAGCTGTTTTCCATTACCTTTGCAAGGTACTTTGCAGTTATAGGCTGTTTAGTGCCTACGATTAATTTCTCCTTATTGACAAGGAGAGTTGAGTGCTTGTATCAGTTTCAGGCTTCCTAGTGCTTTCCAGCAGGTTCTAGAGCAAGTGCTAGTCACAGGGGTTCAGATTTCAGTGCTACTACTGAGAAACCAGCTAGTTCTAAGAGAAGACATTCTGGCACCTGGAATAGTTTAACTGTAGCCTCGCGGTGCTGCACGATGCGAAAAATGTGCAAACACACGCGTTTTTAAGCCAGAATGTCGAAAGGGATAGAAATCAGCCCAAAAAGGCTAATATCCCTGGACTGTTGAAGTAGATACTTGGTGGTGGCAGTTAGGAGCCAGTCATCCAGATAAGGAAACACACAGAAACCAAGACGTCTCAAGTGAGCAGTTACTACTACCATGCATTTGGTGAACACCCTGGGGGCTGTAGTGAGACCAAAGGGCAGAGCTCGAAACTTTCTCTCTTTATGTGAACAACCTGCTAACCTCAATAAAGACTCAAAACATCTTATTTATTCAGATGGTGGTGTTATTTTCACAACAGCTGCAATCTGCATACCTATCCTTAAATTGTATTGCTGCAGCTTGCATAGCAATTATAAATAACAAACAATTACAGATGAGTGTAACCCCTTTTCCATATAAAATACCAGATAATAACTTTTGATGCAAAAGGTGTGTTATTTTTGCATTTGATTTTGTTGACAAGAATTGCTCTTGAACATTTTCTTGAAAATAAAACATCTGACATGATATCATGAAAGACTTAACTCACAATGCATCGCTACCTAAATTAGTGTATAAGGTTCATACTGAAACTAACTACTTGGCCGCCAGGACACAGTAAAAAAAAAAAAAGATGCAAATTAAACCTGTGCAAGTGGGGGCTTCACAGGGGACTGGTCCCCCCACCCCACCAACTAAATATAGCAACTCCAAGATTGCGCTACACTGGCAAACAGGGCAAAGTTCACTCTGGTGGCCAAGTGGTTAGTTTCCCTGTAAAAAATATCAATGATTCATTAGTTCATTAGATTAAGTGTTCACTGAAGTTGTCTTGCACATTTGAAGTTTGGGTAAGTGTAATTTTGCTTAATCAAGGTAAACTCATATATACATACATATATATATATATATATATATATATATATATATATATATCAATATATAAATATCTATATATATATATATATATATATATATATATATATATATATATATATATATATATATATATATATATACATACATATATATATATATATATATATATATATATATAGATATATCTAGGGGTCCCCTTCATATGACTGAACTTTCAAAAATTCGACTTTCATATGGCCAAGACCACATGATTGAACTTTTTAAAGTTAGAACATTTTTAACAGCGCTCTCCATACAGTGCAAAATGGGAAGATTTCCTTTTTCTACACTGTACTGCGATCTCAGAGTTGGTATATATAAATATCAGGGGGTGTGGGCATGCAGGCCTGCTAAAAACATTCAGGTAGTTTTTTTTTTTCTTTTGTTTTACTTTTTTATCAGATGTTCGAACTTTTAAACGTTTGATCATATGGTCGCGGCCATATGAAAGTCAAACATTTGAAAGTTTGATCATCTGAAGTAGACCAATATACAGATATATAGATAGATTAGGTATATGCAAACATACACACACACATAAACATACATTAGATATATGCATGCATACATACACACAAATATACATACATATGCACACACATATATATATTGACAATTTAAAAAAGGAAACCAATAAAACTATCCTTCTTTGCTCTAAAGGCTCCAGGTTTCTTACCACAGAAACAATTCTGCTATATGTAAGGGCATTATCTTACCTTATCTAGAATATGTCCTCTAATTGCTAATCTATATTACTATCAAATTTTTCTGAATTTCAGTTTGCAGCTGTTTTTGCAGACTGATTTTACTTTCATCTCACTGTAAACTCTGATTTATCACTCTCTCTAGAGTTGAATGACTTCTTATCCATGAAATGTCTACTTCTGCTCTTACTCATATATACGATGCTCAAAAATAATGGCTGCCCATGGCTCTGTTCTAAGCTCTATAAGTTATCCATTCAGTACACCTTATGATCCCTGTCTAGCAAATTCCCACACTAGTCAGACTACAAAACACATTTACTACCTCCAAGCATCCATTCTCTATGCTAGGCCAGAAACTGTAGGACAGCCACTGAGCAGTCATCCAGCTCAGTTCTAGCCCTGGAAAATTTAGACAAATCAGCTTATTCATCTGATTAAAAGAGCCTCATACTCTTGATTACAGGATAATGACATAACATGTACAATTATCCTGACTACCCTACCTTACATACATCCTTAAGGGTATCTTAGTCATCAGCTGTCTGGCAGATGACACAGAGGATTAAGAGTTACTGCTGTTAATGAGCTGCTTCTTATGGTCTGGGGTTTGATTGCATCTGCCTCCATTGGCTACTGTGTGACTTTCATTGGCACATTAAGTGTACCTTGGGCCCCAGGCTGTTTTGAAACCACAGGCCTGACACACACGTTTTTAGAACCATGCATAAATGCATGTATTCTTTTGGAGTCACCTTCTTGATTGTTTTAAAATATATTTCTTGTTTAATACAGCAACACTTGTTAAGAGAGTGTCTTAAATTTGTAGTTTTGAACAGTTGTTCTAGTAAAGAGAGGAACAAAATCTATTAATAGATAATGAAAAAAATGCCCATTTGAAAACATTTTAACTATAAAAGACCACACAGACTACTGTCATTATAATCCACCAATATCCATTCTCATCAGTTATGGCCACTTTATCGACTGTGTACACATCACATCTCTGATTGTGATTAAAAATGGCCACAGTAATGTACTACAATTTTCTTCACACAAATGCACACTAGTCCTGCAAAAGCAGACTAATGACTTTTTAACTTTATCAGCTCAGCAAGGTCAGCGATTTCTATCCAAAGAAATCCCCCAAACCCAGCAATTATAATTACACTGTTCACTGCATTCTCCTCAGATGTCTGTGTCAAAAAATTAATTATAATACCAATAAAGAAACATATTTCAAAGTTGTTCTCACAAACACACAGTAGTCAAAGTATTTTAACTTAATTCATGCACAAACATGTACAATAATCCTGCAAAACCAGATTATAGGCGGTTTAAAATGACCAGATAATAGAAGGAGAAGATACTTTCATCCAGCGAGAGTCCTCCACCCCAACCAGCAGTTATAGTCATTTTGTTAGCTATGTACACTCCTTAGCATTATGAAGAAATACATTACATGTGCTTTACTAGCAGCTTTTGAGGAACTACATGAAATGGCAAAAAGATCATTAGCATCACACCATAAGACCCAGCCATGAGTAGCAAGGTTTAAATAGAAGAGTATTTAGGATGAGTGCATAACAAATATTATCCACCTGATAACAACATAAACTAAGTAAATATGCATAATCTTTGCAGAAGTAAAAATCATCTGAATAATTGCACATTAAAGAGAAGTGGCAGTTGGGAAAAAATAAATAAAAAACTCTGCATTTTAGTGCTATGTCAACAAATTTAGTGGCTGCTGTTGTCATAGAATAGATGGACTATGTTGCATTAAAAAATAGTGTGCTCATAATATTGCCACAAAAGTTTGTGAACTTGATCAACTACACAATATGGAATGTCTGGCAAACAAAACAAGTTCACAATTATTTACTAGGCATGCTGTCCATGCAACCATTAAGGAATCTGGCCCAAAATCCCAATTACTCCAAAGCACTGTCCTGCTAAGTGACTTGCTCAATTCATGTGTAGCACAATTTAAATAGAAGAATATGATGAGAGCATAAGAAATATTAAGCAACTGGTAACATATTTTATGTCAATATGCAAAATTCCTGTAGAAGTAAAAGTCATCTGAATAACTGCACATTAAAGTGAACCATTACTAATTCTGGTATTGCTAATGACAAACAACTTTGCATTTCATGCTATACCTACAAAAGCAGTGTCTGCTGCCCTTGAAGAATAGATGGGCTATGTTGCATTAAAACAAAAATGGTGAGCTGATGACTGTGCCATAATGTTTCCTGAAGAGGACCAGCAATGCAAGGGGGAAAGGATGGAAAACAACAACAGGTTTAAAGTTATTCCATATTTATCAAGGATATCCACGCCTCCAGGTTAGTGGCAGTGCACGAAGTATCGGAGACCATCCATGTGCAACTGACAGTGGGCAAGACTGCTTTTCAGTTTATAGCATCCTACAGACCACCCTCTCGAAGTCAGGAATCCCACTCGGCTTTCCTGAAAACATTGGAGAACACTACGATCTCTCCGAACACCATTATATTGGGCAACTTCAACTACCCAAACAGACTGGGAGCATTACTCAAGCCCCAGCACCTTAGCCCAAAGGTTCCTGGAATTTATAAACTCAAATGCTATGGAACAACTAGTCACCACTCCCACAAGAGGGAAAAACATACTAGACCTGATCATTACCAACATGGGGACTCTATGCTCCATACCAGAAGTATATCCCTCATTGTTAAGATCAGACCATAAATTAATTTCACTGGATATCCACATCCCGACCCCACCCCCAGCCCAGAAAACCACAGTGAAAAACTTCTCAAAAGCGAACTTCACACTTCTCAAAACTGAAGTGGAATCCTTCAAGGCCCCAGGGCCAGTGGAAACTACGGCCCAAACTGCAGAATCCTATATAAATGCATTCTACGGACATCTCCAGGAATGCATGGATCATGCTATCCCAAACAAAATCAAGACCCAATCATCCAAAGGCAGGCATCCCGTCTGGTGAACCCCAGCCATAAATAAACTGTACAACAGAAGAAGGAAGCTACTACATGATAGAGCAAAATCCCTAAAAGGGAAGGCATCTCTGATCAGTACTAGCAAAAAATTACGATCCCTCATAAAATCCTCCAAGGCCAGCTTCAAGAGAAAAATTGCACAGGACACTAAAGACAATCATAAGGCTTTTTTCAGTTATGTTAGGAACCTGGGATGCAACTCCCAGACTTGTTCTGAGTTGAATCTAAACGACAAAAAATACACTGAACCCACAGACATCGCCAATATCCTGGCAGACAGGTTCAGTGCAAACTTCTCCACCCCCCCCCAAAAGAGCAAGTATCTATCCCAGCAGAGTGCAGCCTCCCAAACATCTCTGATGCTCAGGTGAAGGCCGCCCTCTCCAAAGCAAAAAACACTGCTTCCATGGGACCAGATGGCGTCCCGGGTTGCATCCTACATGAACTCCAAGAAGAACTAATCTCTCAAGTAAAACTGCTGTACAATCTCAGCCTCACTACAGGATATGTGCCCAAAGAATGGCGTACAGCAACAGTGGTCCCACTCCACAAAGGTGGCACCTCTGCGGACCCTGGAAACTATCGCCCCATAAGCCTGACTAGCCTAGTATGCAAGGCTATGGAGAGGATCATCATGGAACTCATAAACAAAGACATTGGAGACCTACAGACACTAGATCCTACCCAATTTGGTTTGTCAAGGGCAGATCCTGCCTTTTGAACCTGGTCAACTTCTTCAAAACAGTCACCAAGGCCATAGATGAAGGGAAGGTAGTCCACACAGCCTATCTGGACCTCGCAAAGGCATTTGACACAATACCCCACTCAGGCATCATAGATAAGCTATCCAGCCTAAATATAAACCCCTATGTCACAAGATGGGTTGCAAACTGGCTCAAAGACAGAACCCACAGAGTCAGAGTTGCTGGAGCCATGTCAGACTCGAAACCGGTCACAAGTGGCATCCCACAAGGTTCTGTCCTGGGACCTCTCTTGTTCAGTATTTACTTTTCTAAGGTACAGGCCAACGTGGGAGGACTATGGCTTACCAAGTTCGCAGATGACTGCAAACTGGGCGCCATAATCGACTCTCCAGCTGACACAAACATCCTTCAAAAAGGTCTCGCAGAGAGGAATAATTGGTGCCTGAGCCATGGTCTAAAGCTAAATGCCAAAAAGTGTATAGTCATACCCTTTGGCAAAAACAATGTGCCCACAAATTACCACATAGGTGGTAACCCATTAAGTACAGAGAAAGTAATTAGGGATCTGGGGACCCAAGTTGATAGCAATCTCTCCTTTGACAACCACATTGCCAAAGTGGTTAGAAAGACCTTCTACATAGCCCACCTCATCATGAAAGGATTCACATCTAGATCAAGAGAGGTAATCATGCCCCTTTATTCATCCCTCATCAGGCCCATCATAGAATACAATGCCCCCTTTGGGATGTACCTTACCCGACACTGCAGCAATTAGAAAGACCCCAAAAGTACCTCACCAGGAGGATCAAGGGACTCAAACAGATGCCATATGCTCTTCGGTTAAAAAAACTCCAGCTCTACTCAGTTGCATACCGCCTACTTCGAGGCGATCTATGCCTGACATATAAAGCTATGTCCAACCCAGAATGAATGGACATGCTCCACCTCAGTAAATCTAAATCCCTTAGAGCCACACGCTCCAGGGACTTGAACCTCAGCACAGAAATAAATAGAACATGCTGGAGGGACAGATTCATAACCCAGAGGCTCCCTTCGCTCTGGAATAGAATTCCACTTCATGTTAGGCAGAGCACCTCACTGACTCTCTTCAAGAAGAATCTTGATGAGTGGATGGGGGATCATAGGTTTGTCCCGGGGATTACTTCCGTGTCACTATTAGACAGAGGCACAGTAAACTAAACTTTAAAAAGGGCACAGTATACTCAAATCAAGGGGTGGCGTAAGCCAAACACAATCGGGCTAGGCTTATAAATGCCCCAAGGCAGATAGCCTAGTATGAACCTATGAACCTATTTACTAGTCATGCAGTTCAGTCCAAAATCCCAATTGCTCAAAAGTACTAACTAGTTAAGTGACTTGCTCAATGTTACACAGTAGGAGCATGAAGGTAGAAAGTTTCAAACCCTCTACCCTTGCCAAGTGAAGCAGCTCATTAACAAGTAGGAGCTTTAGTCCCCTGTGCTGACAGACAGAATAGCATTTTTTAACTAAATGCAGAATTCTTTACAATCCAATTTTGTACAGCAGACTGTATCACAGCAATATGCAACAATGACTACATATTATAGGTTCATAGGTTAGTACTAAGCTAACCGCCCTTGCAAGCCATTTTAAACCTAGCCAATTATCCCTTGTGAGACTCAAACCCTGCACCTTGTGTTTGTAAGGCAAACACCTTAACCATTAGGCCATCCTCCCATGCTGAAGATTAAATAGATCTGCTTATCATTCCAAATAATAAAGACTGAATGACATGTCACATATCAGTCCCTTTGCAATTACTGGAGGCTGTAAAGAAGGTCAGCAAAATTTTATTGCTAAAATGCAACATGTTTAGACTATATTACTAAATTCAAGCTTATCAATGAAGTAATGTATTCTTTAGTGCAATGAATGAAACAAAACAATTAAAGGCAATATAAATGCAACAGCTTTTATTTAACAACCCAAAATACATTCAAAAATTAGAAATATTACTGCATACAACATACTTTTTTTGGGGGGGGTGGGCTTACATGTTTGCAGGACACATGCATCTCATTTTTGACCTCCCTCTGTCTTCACTGTAATCAAGAATACATATCCCTATAATTAATTTAAATACTTTCATGGGTAGAGATTTAGATTTTGGATTAGAAAAACATGCATCTGGAGCATATCTCCGCAGGCCTCCGCTGAAAATTGGCTTCATTCCAAGTCAGACTTTCCTGGGTAACAGATGTTAAATAAATAAATAATACATAAAAATAAATACTCCAGTGCAGAGGTCATTAAAAATGTGATGAAGAAGATAAATCTGATACCAGGAATTTTTCAGATTTTTCAGCCCTCCTTATCTAAATTTTCCACAGGATTTTCTGCTTCCTCATCCAATTTTGCAAAAAAAAAAAAAAATATATATATATATATATATATATATATATATATATATAAATAAATATGCAATTTTTTTTCAGAAGAATGCTGATAAACAGATATTAAAAAAAAAAAACAATGTCAGGGAAGTTTCCAAAAAAAAAAAAAAAAAAAGAAGAAGCAGGAATCCCTCAAAACAAAGTGTAGTCAAGTAAGGCAGAATGACTATATAAGGGACATTGTCATCACCTCCCACCCTAGCAGTCCCTTTTCCCTTCCAGAAAGTGTGAACCTCTATTTCCCGCTTTGGCGACTGATAGTTTAAGAAAAATAGGTTTGGTGGCTTATTCAACAAGGTTACAGATAGCAGTGGGAAGAAATTCCTCCCTTCCAGGAAATTATGCCACACCCACCAGACTAAACCCCTCTGTTTCCTCCTGTCCTATAGCACATTTTGTCTGTGTGGGTAAAATAAACTGTTTCTCCTTCCCAGATGGAAAAAGGTTTTTATTCATGGATGTTTTTGGTGTCAATGAAAGAAAGAAAATGCATAGGGAACAGTTTTGGAACATTCTTTCGTAAACTAGTATGTGATAATGCCCAAATTCAAAATGCTGTCACCTCAACTTGTTACTCCTTCTCTGTCATTTGAGCTTTTTGGTAACATTAGGTTTTACATATGTTTATCATCACATTCCTATTCATCCAGACTCCAGGTGTTTCTTAAGGCTTTTTGTGAATGGATCACATTATCAGTTCTCTGCCTTATCCTTCGAACTATCCAGGGCTCCAAGTCTCTTCATAAAGTGCCTAGCTGCTGTCATAGCTCACTGCATACTACTGGCAATCTGCATTTTTCCATATTTAGGCAACTTATATTTACAGAGTCTTTTCCAAAGTCTCAGGAATCTCTCTCTTGGATGAGAGATCTCCAACATAGTCTGGGATTCCAACAGATCATTCACAAGTCTTTCTGGCTAGAAAGGAATAGTGGTTGGCTAGCAAAGAGGCTAAGAAAGGAGTTGCAATATCAAAGAACAGGGCATCAGAGGCACTCTACCAGCATTGGGAAAGGTGGCACAAAGAAACTATATCAGGTTGCAAGGCAACGACAGAAAGGTAAAGAAGATTGTCAGACGCCCTTCATAAGGGATGCCAACAATAACCTACTCACCAGTCCTCAGGACATCAAAGGCAAATAGAAAGACTGCTTCCAGCAGCTTTTGAATGAAAAAAAACCTAAAGAAGCTGTACTGCCCCAGATACAGCCTACGATGACAGAAGAAGAGGAGCCCACCTTAGAAGCAGTAAGAGCAGCACTAAAGAAAATGAAGTGAGGGAAAGCAGCAGGGTCAGATGAGGTCACAGGAGATAAGATAAAGATGTTGGGTGAGATAGGGGAGAAATACCTCCTGAGGTTATTCATAGCAGTGTGGAGCACAAGGCATATCCCAGATGACTGTAAAATAAGCACACTTGTACCAGTGTACAAGAAGAAAGGGGACATCCACAACTGTGGGCAGTACAGAGGTATCAAACTCCTGCTACATTATATGAAAGTTCTGGAGAGGCTGATGGATAAATAGATACGCAGAGTAGTAGGAAGTAAGATGAGAGATGAGCAGTTCAGATTCAGATCAGGATGTGGCACAACTGACCCAATGCTTGCAGTGAGACAGATAGTTGAGAAGAAGCTAGAGATAAGGAAAGAGTCCAACTGGGCATTCCTAAACTTGGAGAAAGCATATGTCAAAGTCCCAAGGAAGCTGATTTGGATAGTCTTGCAGTTGTTCAAAGTTCCAGAAGCATTGCTTGACTTTGCACAAGCCATATACAGGTACCCAGTGACTCAAGTGCGAACAATGGTGGGTCTCACAGAGGGGTTCCTAGTGGGAGTGGGTGTGCATCAGGCTTCAGTTTTGAGCCCACTGCTGTTCATACTGGTGATGGATTACATTAGCAAACAGGTAGGAGAGGAGAAATCAACAAAGATGCTGTATTGCAGGTGAATGTGGCATTACAGGCAGACTCTGAGCAAGAATTCAGCGAAGCACAAAGGAATGGAATGCAAACCTGAAGGCACATGGGATGAAACTGAGTACAGATAAGACAGTGATAATGGCAGTAAATGGTGGAAATCAGAAGAAGCTGAGAACTGACATAGAACTGAAGATAGTGGAACAAGTAGGCATCTTCAAGTATCTGTGTGGGGTGGTTGAGGACAGGGAAGTCTGACTGAAGGAGCCAAAGCTATAATCAAAGTGGATGCAGCCAGCTGGCATAGAGTGTCAGGAGTAGTCTATGACAGAAGAATGCCAAAGAAGCTGAAAAGTAAGGTGTACAAAACAGTGATGTGACCAGTACTAATGTATGGTACAGAAACCTGGACAGTAAAGGCAGAGTAGTTGAGGAAGCTAGAGGTGATGGAAATGAAGTGCCTGAGATGGGTGGTAGGATGCACACTGTGAGACAGACAAAGAAATGAGAATATAAGAGCAGAAACCCAAGTAGGTCCAAGTGCAGGAAAAGATAAAAGAGAACAGATTACAGTGGTTTGGGCACATGTGCAAAAAAGCAGAAGACAATCTGGTAAAGAAGATTTGGGACAGACTGGAAGAAGGCAAGAGGAAATGAGAGCATCCAGTAAACAGGAGGACGGATTGTGTGACAGTAGATCTGCGACAGTCAGACATGAGTATTGAAGACAGGAGTGGCATTAAATCGAGAGTGATGATGACAGTTAACATGACATCCCGACCCCATGAAGAAAATGGTAAAAAGGGGGGTTGATGATGATGATGACGATGATAAATAATTCAGAAGTCTTTTCTGACTCCATCACATAGGACTGTGTTCCTGAGGTGTTTGTTAGGCACCTCAGTACAAATAACTATCCTTCTACAGAAAAAATAGTACTATATTTAGATATATTCCAGGGGGTTTTCACTCAGACTTTGGCCACTACCAGGGAGTATCTGGGGTTCAGGGTCTCTTGGCTTTTATAATTCTCATGCTGTCTCTTACAAGGCTCCATATGAGAAAGATACAGTGATATCTGAAGTCTCTTTGATCCTGGCACCTACACCCAATATCTTTTCAGATCCCAGTCCTGAGATTTTTCAGAAGAGAAATCACTTGGTGGAGACGTCAAATATCTCTCAATCCAGGTCTTCCCTTCTTTGTTTCTGCTCCAAAGCCATCATTCACCACAGACAACTTGGACTTTACTTGGGGAGCTGTATCAAAAAGGGATACAATTGCAAGGTATCTGGGACAACAAAGATAAACACAAAGACATAAACAAATACTTGCCCTTATCAAGGCTTTCAACTGTCTGAATCAAGTCTGGTCCTCAGAACCTCTTCAGATGGTTACAGACAATATCACAGTGATGTGGAACATAAACAAGCAAGGGGAAACCATATTTTACCCCCGTGCAGATTATCTGTTAGAATGGGCTATAGCATTGCAGCACAATCTCACTCTGTAGGTATGCTATATTTTTTCAGAGCAAAATTAAGTGGTAGACAAGCTGAGTAGGGCAAAGGAAGACCCTTATGAATGGAAACCACAGGATTTGATCCATTTGTGGGGAGTCCTGAAGTAGACCCTTTTGTCTCCCATCTGGGCAATCAGCTGGCAAAAGTCTACTCCAGAACTCCATGCAAGAAGGCCTGGAAGACAGATCCCTTTTCTTTTCCTTGGACAGCAATGTTCCTGTATGCTTTTCCACCCTTTCCACTTGTATCCAGTAAACTCCTGAAGACTCAGAAGGAATGTCCCAAGATTATTGCGGTGACTCCCTTCTAACCCAGGCAACAGAGGTTCTCCTTTCATTTGAAATTTACCAAGGGCAATTACCACATGCTTCCTCACAGAATGGATCTACTCACATAAAAATATCAGTCCTTGATACATCATGACCCCAACCAACTTCAACTGACTGCCTGGATGATACAGTTTTAATACATTTAAGGCACCTATTTAATGAGGACATGCAGACGGTACTAATGGAAGCAAGAAAGGCTGCTACTAGAAAATCATACATAAGCAAACGGAAAAGGTATTCTAGTTGATACCAACAACATAACCAGCAACCATTCAGAGGTAGCATTTCTCTGGTTTTGCAACATTTGTTGAGTTACTTTCCAATGGCCTGTCTTACTCTTCTATCAAGATTCATTTGTCAGCCATTTCTGCACATCTGCCCATGGATCCCCCTCTTTCAATGTATTCTCATGTCAAAGTGTTTTTGAAAGGGGTCTTACTTAAGAGATCTCCAAGAAAACTGATAGCTCATCCTAGGGATCTTAATTTTGTGTTCGAGAAGGTAACACTTGCTCCATCCAGCTTATCTGGCTGACTTGAGGTTCATAACATGGAAGACGCTTTTACTGACTGTTCTGACTTCTGCAAGAAGTGCATCTGGTTGCAAGCTCCTATGGTGGGTCAGCCATATTGCATTTTCCAAAGAGACAGGATTTTTTTGAGAACTTATCCTACTTTTGTGGCTAAAGTGGTGTTTGAGTTTACTTTAAGCCTGGTTTCCCATATTTTCATAGCAATGTCCTCTCAAAGCTTAGCCTAGCCTTCCTCTTTAAGTTGGCAGGAAAACTTTGATGGACTTGAAGTCCAAACCTAGCTTTTAATCAGCTCAGCTCAAGCTGCCTAAAGGTTTGGGGCATATGTAAGATGCACTGCAGCTTTAGAAGCTGTCTGGTTGTTATATCCTGAACAAGATTTAATCCATATAGCTTAGGCCCACTCGGATATTTCTAATAGCTGACACTGATGACTGACAGTAAACTTCATTGACATTTAACTGTCAGTGATTTATTGGAAAATGAAGAAATCTGTGGATGTCTGGCAGTTGGTGCACAGGATTATGACTCCTATAGCCAAGCATGGAGGGTGTGATTCTTTCTTCTATTTGCCAAATGTTTGACTCTGGGCCAGTCATTTAACCAGACAGTGCTCCTGCTATTATAAAAAAATATATATATTTTTAGTTGATACACAATCGTCTGGCTAGAAAAACTGACTCACACACATACTCACTTTTATTTGTAAAGAGTGCACACACACATGCACACGCACACACACACACACACACACACACACACGCACGCACGCACGCACGCACACACACACACACACACACACACACACACACACACACACACACACACACATATATATGTAAGGCAGATTGAACCTTTGCAATTCTCCAGATCAGTACGCTAGTAAAATTTCCAATGCCTTCTACTCTTCACCTCTCACTGCCATTTCCCACTCTCCTGTCAGTCCTTCAATAAGGGAGTCCATCCTGTGCTCATCGTTGGCCTGCCCCAAAAACTTGTTGCTTCCTCTTCCTGTGTGTGAGAAAGAATTTGGTCCAGCACTAGGTGAGAATAGAATTTTTTTTGTGAGCAGCTGTCCCCTTTTCCCCTATTACAGTCATCACTGGTGACTCTGAACAATTCAATTAACCAGATTGTGCTCCTTTGCTTATCTGAAAAACGTTCATGTGAATCGGTGTTTTACTTCAGCTAATAAATTATAGAATTCTACTTTTATTGTAATTGACAAAATTACTGTTCAAAATAACATCCAGCATCTCCTGAATTAATTGAATTTCTTTACTTTCTGCCCCATAAAATAACAGTCTTTCTGTTAAATACTCTAAACCTACATCAGGTGGAATAGAAAAGTATAGGTCAGCAATGTCTATGGTTAAAAGCATAACATTGTCTTGAAACTCAAAATTGTCCAATGCTTTTAAAAAAGCCCAAGAATCTTTGCAAATCTGGTCTTCCTTAACCACATACTTCTTTTAAATAAAATCTGCATACTTAGAACATGCATATGTTTAGGTAACTCAAAAAAATTTGGTATTTTCAGGTTCAAGATCATCAAATAGATGTAAATGTCCATACTTAACCATACCTTCAATCAACAAATACCTAAAAAAAGAATACATTTTGTTATAAGTAATGTTCATCTCTTTAACACTTGATCTTGTATAAATTTTACTGTTCAAGACTTTTAACATTGTAGTCTCATATTCGTCATTGTCCATAATCACCAGTCCTCCACCCTTATCAGGTTTTAACAAACGAACTGGTAAAGATCTAACCAGGTTCAGTGCTTCAGCCTCACTGTTTGTCACATTAACAGGGCCAAACTTTTTTCTCTCCTTATGTAAATTCCTCAAATCAAATTCACACATATGCTCAAATAAGAACAATATTGGATGTAAAGGTGGATTGTACGTACTTGCCACTCTCAAAGGATACTCAAAGTGGTTTTCACTGCCAAACACCAAGGCCAGGTTCAATTTTTGGATAAAGAGTTTTAAGTCAATTAAAACATCAGGCAAGCTTAAATGGTCAGCAGGAACAAAGGTCAAACCATTACTAAAAAGTTCACACAGATCCCGGTCTACTACAAAACTCGAAAAGTTATAAACCTTAAAGTCACCACATTTGTTCAATAAAATCACCGTTTTTTCTTTTACCCGTTGTATTTGTAATTCTCCTTCTTGCCCCCCATGTTATATCTTCACTGGTGGTTCTGACCTCTGTTGGAAAAAGAATTTTCATAATTCACGTTAATATTACTATTTTGACCATTATTAAAATTTTTGCTTGCAATGGGGTTTCTTTCAGTGTCATCACCCCAATCTTCCTCAAACAAATCAAGCTCACTGACCCCAGGATCAACCACCACAGATGGGCCAGGACCAATAGCCACATTACTACTGTTCTGTTCGGCACACTGTGTAGTTGGACGACCAAAAAGATTTTTGCCGTGTGAATGAGGTAGGGTTGGGTAAGCAACTCTGCTCTTATAATCATTTATGTCCCTCCATAACTTCTTTAATTTAACTTCTGTGTTTTTGGTCAATTGTTCAATGGACGAAAACACTCTTTTATACATATATTGGTATATTTAAAAGTCTGTATGTGATCTAATTTCATTATTCAATTCAGTATTGTCTTTTGTCAAAGTCTCAGTTGAAATACTATAGTGTTTACACATAACATCCATCAATTCAGAACCATGCTTGTTAAAAAGTGCTATTAATTAATTTGTCATCTGTTGCATTGTATTAGTAATGTATTTTTAAATACTCCAACGAACACTGGTGCAATAAGCATAAAAGCTGATTGGTTGGTGTTGGCGCCCTTTTGGGTTTAAAAAGTTGATACATTGTTTTATGTGTTTGTCTGATGAAGTCTGCCTATTTGGGTAGACGAAAAGCACTTTACATTAAAAGTCCATTTGGTGTTTAAAGACTGCTCGGTGGCTGTTTTTATTTTTTCAGTAGTTTGTTGTTTCTTGGGGATTCCTTGAGTTTGTTTGAGTTATGGCTACTGACGCCTTGAACACCTCGATAGATTTACCTGGACAACCGTCTTTAAGTTTGATTGCAGGATCGACTGATATGGGTAATTTAACTCAACTTATTCATGCAATGAATAAGAAGTTGGATGTTTTATCCACCCATATGCTTTTATTGTCTCAAACTAGTTCTGTTGTGAAACTGAAGGTTATTTCAGTTCCCGATGCCACTAGAGGGCATTTGAATGTTGCAAATTTACAGAATAACACTGCAGGCGTACATAGTTTTGCATCTGAAAGGAATGCAGTAACAACTAATTTTACGGGTTTTAATGGGAACTTTAGTAGGTGTTTGATGCCTAATGGAATGATTTCAGAGACCTCCTCGGGGCTAATAGGGCTCCCTAATGTGTTGGAGTGACTGAATGCACAGCTGATTTTTGGTGAGAACTGTGCTGACTGTGGTAGGGAACGTCTGGCTGGAGGAGGTGAGTCTTTGATGTCTAAGTTAAGAGATTTTGATCGGAAATCGCTGAAGGTAAAGAAGTTACAATTAGAAATACGTTACTTTGAGGAGTGTAAAAAGCAGGGAGTAGTTCCCAAAGGTTTACGGTCCTGGCAATACCACTCTGGTTTAGAGGCAGGGACTGTTTTTTACGATGAATTAATAGCACTTTTTAACAAGCATGGTTCTGAATTGATGGATGTTATGTGTAAACACTATAGTATTTCAATTGAGACTTTGACAAAAGACAATACTTAAATAATGAAATTAGATCACATACAGACTTTTTAAGATACCACTATAAGTATAAAAGAGTGTTTTCGTCCATTGAACAACAACTGACTAAAAACACAGAAGTTAAATTAAAGAAGTTAAGGAGGGACATAAATGATTACAAGAGCAGAGTTGCTTACCCAACCCCGCCTCATTCACAAAGCAAAAATCTTTTTGTTCGTCCAACTACACAGCGTGCTGAACAGAACAGTAGTAATGTGGCTATTCGTCCTGGCCCATCTGTGGTGGTTGATCCTGGGGTCAGTGAGCTTGATTTGTTTGAGAAAGATTGGAGTGATGATGTTGAAAGAAACCCCATTGCAAGCAAAAACGTTAATAATGGTCGAAGTAGTAATATTAACGTGAATGATGCAAATTCTTTTCCCAACAGAGGTCAGAACCACCAGCAGAGACACAACATGAGGGGCAAGAAGGAGAATTACAAATACAACAGGTAAAAGAAAAAACTGTGATTTTATTGAACAAATGTGGTGACTTTAAGGTTTATAACTTTTCGAGTTTTGTAGTAGACCAAGATCTGTGTGAACTTTTTAGTAAGTGTTTGACCTTTGTTCCTGCTGACCATTTAAGCTTGCCTGATGTTTTAATTGACTTAAAACTCTTTATCCGAAAATTGAACCTGGCTTTGGTGTTTGGCAGTGAAAACCACTTTGAGTTTCCTTTGAGAGTGGCAAGTATGTACAATCCACCTTTACATCCAGTATTGTCCTTATTTGAGCATATGTGTGAATTTGATTTGAGGAATTTACATAAGGAGAGAAAAAGTTTGGCCCTGTTAATGTGACAAGTGAGGCTGAAACACTGAACCTGGTTAGATCTTTACCAGTTTGTTTGTTAAAACTTGATAAAGGCGGAGGACTGGTGATTATGGACAACGATGAATATGAGACTAGAATGTTAAAAGTCTTGAGAAGTGAAATTTATATGAGATCAAGTGTTAACAAGATGAACATTACTTATAACAAAATTTATTCTTTTTGTAGGGATTTGTTGATTGAAGGTATGGTTAGTATGGACATTTACAACTATTTGATGATCCTGAACCCGAAAATACCAAATTTGTTTGGGTTACCTAAACTTCATAAAAACTTTCAGGATCCCCCTATGAGAGCCTTAGATAATGCAAAGTCCTCCATCACATATGCATGTTCTAAGTACGTAGATTTTATTTTAAAGACGTATGTGGTTAAGGAAGACCAGATTTTCAAAGATTTTTGGGCTTTTTTGAAAAGCATTGGACAATTTTGAGTTTCAAGACAATGTTATGTTTTTAACCATAGGCGTCATTGACCTATACTTTTCTATTCCACATGATGTAGGTTTAGAGTATGTAACAGAAAGATTGTTATTTTATGGGGAAGTAAAGAAATTTGATTAATTCAGGAGATGCTTGATGTTATTTTAAACAGTAATTTTGTCAAGTTTAACAGTGAGATTTACAAACAGGTAGTTGGTGTAGCGATGGGTTCCATGTGTGTGGTGAGCTATGCTAACTTGGCGTTGTCCCACTGGGAGTGTGAGAATATATTTAAGAAGGAAGTTTATAAGAAGGTGAAGTTATATAATAGATTCTTGGATGACATTTTTATTATGTTTGAAGGCAATAAAAATGAAGCCCAGTTGTTTGTTGAATACTTAAATAATAGTACTCCCTTCTTGAGATTTACTTACACCTTTCATGAAGACACTATCAATTTCCTTGATGTAGAGTTAAAAAAAGACTTGATAGGAAAGATTTATTTGGCCAAGATTTACAGGAAACCT
Organism: Protopterus annectens; assembly: GCF_019279795.1. Lineage (NCBI taxonomy): Eukaryota > Metazoa > Chordata > Ceratodontiformes > Protopteridae > Protopterus > Protopterus annectens. The sequence goes on from NC_056733.1 coordinate 298,438,602, forward strand.
ATGTACTCAAACACTCCTTTACATTTCACCAGTTGTCACCCTTTTCATCAGAAAAGATCTGTCCTAAAAGGTCAGTTAGTGAGAGCAGCTCGGATGACAACTGAGGAACACATTTTTGAAGAGGAATGTAATTTGTTAGGAAACATGTTTTTGAGTCGAGGTTATCCTGACAGTTTAGTGTTCGAATTGGTAGGGGAAGTACGACATAAAAGGTTTTGTGGGATTTACAGCCCAATTTTATCTAGAAGGTCACAGAGCGTCAGTGGAGGTGATGTAAACAGCACTGAACTTATTACCATTTCTCCCTTGCCTTTGGATAATGCAGATGAATCTGATAAACGATGTTTTAAAAAAGAGTTTTATTACACCTTTTTGTATAGAAGCAGGTGATATCAATAATATTTTGAGAAGGAACTGGAACTTATTGTCACATGAAAGAGATTTAGTGGATACATTGGGTAACCACCCTACAATAATGTTTAGGAAGGGTAGGAACCTGAAGAATATAGTGGAAACTAATATTAGGAAGTCCTATAAGATTGAAGGTACCTATAAATGTGAATCATGTAATTATTGTAGGTACATTGCTACAGGGTCTAGTTATACAGTTAACCACTATGTTTTTAAGGCTAGAGGCAGATACAATTGTAACTCTAAATCAGTGGTGTACTTAGCTTCCTGTCAGTTATGCCCAGCATTTTATGTTGGGAAGACAGACAGGAAGCTTAGAGAAAGGATTTACGAACACATCTATCACACTAGAAAGAAGAGTAACACTAATGAGTTAGCAAGACACTGTAACGAGTACCCGACCCACCACTTTCTCTTTAAAGTTATTGATCAGGTAGTTGCAGATGGAAAAGGTGGACCTTGTCAGTTGTTGTTAGAAAAGTGAATTGTTACGGCAACTTAGGCTAAATTCTTACACTCCACCTGATATTAATGAGGTAACGTCTTTGTCTTGTGTTTTGAAGCTGAAAAGTTTGCTTCGGTAGATCCTTCTTCTTTTTTTCTTTATTATTGCATATGTGATTAGGTAATTATTTTTTATTTATTGAACCATTAACAAACTTATTGATTTTTCACATGAATTAGGTAAGAGTTTTAAATTATGTAAACCTGTTAGTATTGCAATACATTATTGTTATTATTTTTTTGTATGTTGTTGTAGGGTAGTTTATGCTGTTTGGGACTGTTTTTTCTATTTGGGTGGTTGAATAACAACGTATTTTTTAGTGTATTTTAATTGTCATCTGTTGCATTGTATTAGTAATGCATTTTTAAATACTCCAACGAACACTGGTGCAATAAGCATAAAAGCTGATTGGTTGGTGTTGGCGCCCTTTTGGGTTTACAAAGTTGATACATTGTTTTATGCATTTGTCTGATGAAGTCTACCTATCTGGGTAGACAAAAAGTGCTTTACATTAAAAGTCTGTTTGGTGTTTAAAGACTGCTCGGTGGCTGTTTTTATTTTTTCAGTAGTTTGTTGTTTCTTGTGGATTCCATAATTTTGTTACAGAAACACAAAATTCTTAACATCAGAAGCGGCAGGAACCACAATAAAACTTGTGTGGGCTGGTTTTGTGTACTTTCCATTTAAGCAGCAGGAACCACAATAAAACTAGTGTGGGGTGCTTTTGTGTACTTTCCATTTGAGCAGCAGGAACCACAATAAAAGTTGTGTGGGGTGCTTTTGTGTACTTTCCATTTAAGCAGCAGGAACCACAATAAAAGTTGTGTGGGGTGCTTTTGTGTACTTTCCATTTAAGCAGCAGGAACCGCAATAAAACTTGTGTGGGTGCTTTTGTGTACTTCCCATTTAAGCAGCAGGAACCACAATAAAACTTGTGTGGGGTGCTTTTGTGTACTTTCCATTTAAGCAGCAGGAACCACAATAAAACTAGTGTGGGGTGCTTTTGTGTACTTTCCATTTAAGCAGCAGGAACCACAATAAAAGTTGTGTGGGGTGCTTTTGTGTACTTTCCATTTAAGCAGCAGGAACCACAATAAAACTTGTGTGGGTGCTTTTGTGTACTTTCCATTTAAGCAGCAGGAACCACAATAAAACTTGTGTGGGTGCTTTTGTGTACTTTCCATTTAAGCAGCAGGAACCACAATAAAACTTGTGTGGGGTGCTTTTGTGTACTTTCCATTTAAGCAGCAGGAACCACAATAAACTTGTGTGGGTGCTTTTGTGTACTTTCCATTTAAGCAGCAGGAACCACAATAAAACTTGTGTGGGTAGCTTTTGTGTACTTTCCATTTAATCAGCAGGAATCACAATAAAAGTTGTGTGGGGTGCTTTTGTGTACTTTCCATTTAAGCAGCAGGAACCACAATAAAACTTGTGTGGGTGCTTTTGTGTACTTTCCATTTAATCAGCAGGAACCACAATAAAACTTGTGTGGGTGCTTTTGTGTACTTTTCATTTAAGCAGCAGGAACTACAATAAAACTTGTGTGGGTGCTTTTGTGTACTTTCCATTTAAGCAGCAGGAACCACAATAAAACTTGTGTGGGTAGCTTTTGTGTACTTTCCATTTAATCAGCAGGAACCACAATAAAACCGGTGTGGGTTGCTTTTGTGTACTTTCCATTTAAGCAGCAGGAACTACAATAAAACTTGTGTGGGTGCTTTTGTGTACTTTCCATTTAAGCAGCAGGAACCACAATAAAACTTGTGTGGGTAGCTTTTGTGTACTTTCCATTTAATCAGCAGGAACCACAATAAAACCGGTGTGGGCTGCTTTTGTGTACTTTCCATTTAAGCAGCAGGAACCACAATAAAAGTTGTGTGGGGTGCTTTTGTTTACTTTCCATTTAAGCAGCAGGAACCACAATAAAACTAGTGTGGGGTGCTTTTGTGTACTTTCCATTTAAGCAGCAGGAACCACAATAAAAGTTGTGTGGGGTGCTTTTGTTTACTTTCCATTTAAGCAGCAGGAACCACAATAAAAGTTGTGTGGGGTGCTTTTGTTTACTTTCCATTTAAGCAGCAGGAACCACAATAAAAGTTGTGTGGGGTGCTTTTGTTTACTTTCCATTTAAGCAGCAGGAACCACAATAAAACTTGTGTGGGGTGCTTTTGTGTACTTTCCATTTAAGCAGCAAGAACCACAATAAAACTTGTGTGGGTGCTTTTGTGTACTTTCCATTTAAGCAGCAGGAACCACAATAAAACTTGTGTGGGTGCTTTTGTGTACTTTCCATTTAAGCAGCAGGAACCACAATAAAACTTGTGTGGGTGCTTTTGTGTACTTTCCATTTAAGCAGCAGGAACCACAATAAAACTTGTGTGGGGTGCTTTTGTGTACTTTCCATTTAAGCAGCAGGAACCACAATAAAACTTGTGTGGGTGCTTTTGTGTACTTTTCATTTAAGCAGCAGGAACTACAATAAAACTTGTGTGGGTGCTTTTGTGTACTTTCCATTTAAGCAGCAGGAACCACAATAAAACTAGTGTGGGTAGCTTTTGTGTACTTTCCATTTAAGCAGCAGGAACCACAATAAAACCGGTGTGGGTTGCTTTTGTGTACTTTCCATTTAAGCAGCAGGAACCACAATAAAACTTGTGTGGGGTGCTTTTGTGTACTTTTCATTTAAGCAGCAGGAACTACAATAAAACTTGTGTGGGTGCTTTTGTGTACTTTCCATTTAATCAGCAGGAACCACAATAAAACTTGTGTGGGTTGCTTTTGTGTACTTTCCATTTAAGCAGCAGGAACCACAATAAAACTTGTGTGGGTAGCTTTTGTGTACTTTCCATTTAATCAGCAGGAACCACAATAAAACCGGTGTGAGTTGCTTTTGTGTACTTTCCATATAAGCAGCAGGAACTACAATAAAACTTGTGTGGGTGCTTTTGTGTAGTTTCCATTTAAGCAGCAGGAACCGCAATAAAACTTGTGTGGGTAGCTTTTGTGTACTTTCCATTTAATCAGCAGGAACTACAATAAAACTTGTGTGGGGTGCTTTTGTGTACTTTCCATTTTCCTGCTCTTCACCAGATAACACCTTAAGGACAAAAACACTGTTACTGCTTGAGTTGTAGAATACACTGATACCTAACATATTTAGCAGCTTTAGAGTCACAAAAGTATATTTAACTTTAAATATTCCAACCTTATGATGTATGTATTTTAAAGATGATAGCAATACTGTGTGGCATGCAAACACTTCCATCTATGGAGCTAAAACATAACAAACAGTTCTGTAGCTAAAACAATGCAAAGAATCTGTATGGGCTGATCTCAGTTCATGTTGTAATGCAATCAATTCTCTGTTATGTTGTCATTTGGAAGGTTTGTGTTTTATGATGTTACAGCCATCCAGATTCCCTTATCCCCACATCACTTCTATGAGTCTTATTTTCCTTTGAACCGTGTCTATCTGACTCATATCGATAAAGTGATTCTATCTGTCCAGTACCCCTTGCATGAAGAAATACTTCCTCATAGCCCTTCTATGTTACTGCATCTGCCAGTTTAAAGATGAGTTCATCTTGAAGATGCACGCATTGCCTCAGTCCCTTTCAGTTGCCTTCAGGTTTGACTCTTTTCTATCAAGTTTGTACGTCTGCAGATCAGATAAAGATTATAACTTTACATAATGAAAAAGTCTGAAACCCACTTTCCTCTCTTTGGATTTAACCATCTTCAACATAACTGCCCATCTCCAATGTAATTCTCCAATTTTGTTTCTGATTTTGTTTTTTTTTTTAATAAAAATTGTTTTGACTTACATGTCAGGGCAGTTTACTTCTTGGTCTTAGAAGATGCTATATCATGCTTCTATCCTTTCATTAATTAATTAATTTATTTATTTATTGACATTTTTTACCAGGAAGTCTGACTGGGCAATGGTACCCATTTTTAGCGGAGGCACAGGGAGAAAAGCTCCACTAATGACAATATTAAATAATCACAGGCATAAGCAAAATGTAAGATGAATAAGTAATACAATCCATCCTTCCACCCATCCTCAACTCCTTTTTCCCATTTTTGCACATGGAGTCGGGATATCACTTCAACAGTGACAATCATCTTGAGCCAAGGTTTACACCACCGGGTGGCTAGCCCTGCCATGGTAGTTCATCCGTGTCACTCACTTGAACACACACACATGCACCTAGAGCCAATTTAGGGTATCCAATCCACCTACTGCATGTCTTTGGAATGTGGGAGGAAATTGGAGCACCCGGATAAAACCCGCGTGGCCACAGAGAGGACATGCAGACTACACACAGAAATCACCCCAGACGAGAATTGAACCAGACAGCTTCTTGCTGTAAGGTGAAAACTGCTATAAGACATTAAAGACAATGATCTGCTGGCAAATAAATACAAAGAGAGTTAGCATAGTTACTACAGGAAAATATTAAAGAGAATAATTAACTAGCAAAGAAATTATAACATCAGTGTAGCAAGAGACATATTGCATATATTGAATAATACAGGTGATGCTGTGGAAAAGGAGGGAGAAAGAAAAATACAGGTCAGTTAGGCTTGGGATAGACAGACGATTATGCTATGTTGGCATGAAGTTGAAGTTTTAATGGAGAAAACTGATAGAGAATATAAACAAGGAAATAATAAGAAAATTATAGATTGATTAAATTAAACTCCCTTTATTCAGCTACTTTTACTGTAGCTGTGCTTCTTCCTACTTTATTACGTTATTTTAATTTATGCTGCTTTGTCCTTAAAGTGCTCAGCTGCATTTATTCTGCTGCATTTATTATGACTTGTTACTAGTCTGCTTACATTGCAACTGTTATTCTAAGCCTCTTAGTTTTGACTTAAGCACTTGGGCTTCAAACTGATTATCTTACATAAGGAAGGTTTGCAGCCTACATTTGTGGCAGGAGGGGTAGCCTGAACCCTTCTGAGCTGGGAATTGCTGGTGAAGGCTTATTGTGGCTGTTTTTCTAAGTGTTTTTGTTCCAATTTAAGCACTTGGGTCAAACCAGTTATTTTATATCAGAAAGGTTTGTGTTCTAAACTGCTGTGGTAGGAGAGAGGATAGCTTACACCCTCTGCTGGTTGAAGACTTATTGTGTCTGTTATTCTGAAAGCGTCTTAGTTCTGGTTTAAGCACTTGGGCTCCAAACCAGTTATTTTACTTTAGGAAGGTCAGTGGTCTACACAGTTTACCGGAGCTGCTCAGAGTTTGGCATTCTTAGCCAGAGACCTGGAGTCCATTTCAACAAAAATCCAAGGCATCCACTGAAATCCTCTACAAATAAGTATAATTTAAACCTGCATTGCACTTTGGGAAATGTATTTTATTGAACAGCTGCTTCACTTTTATTGTTTTTTGCTGCTGTGACTGCTTCATTCAGCACTTTGTATCATTGTTACTTCTGCCTTAAATAGCATAGGCTAGATTCAGACTTGCTGAATCTAGACTGCTTGGTATCACTTAAGTACTAAAACCAGTCATCTTACATTAAGAGGGCCTATATGCACCCTTGTGGCATATGTGTGTAGCTCAGGACATATCTGAGCTGGGGACTGCTGGAATAAGGCTCTGTGTGGAGTTTTCCTATTGGTAATTTGTGTTAAAACTGTTTAAATTTCCTTGCATTTAAGCCTCATGTTTGCGGGGATTTGTGCTCAGTTTACCAGAGCTGCTCTGAGTTTACCATTCTTAGCCAGCGGTCTGGAGTGCATTTGAACAGAAATCCAAGGCATCCAATGAAATATTCTAAAAATAAGTGTAATTTAAGGCTGTGTTGCACTTTGTAAACTGTATTTTATTGATCTGCTGCTTCGCTTTTACTGTTTTTTGTTGCTGTGACTGCTTCATTCTGCACTTTGTATCACTTTTACTTCTGCCTTAAATACTGTAGTCTAGACTCAGACTTGCTGAATCTAGACTGTTTGGTACCATGTGAGCACTAAAACCAGCCGTCTTACATTAAGAGGGCCTCCCTGCACCCTTGTAACAGAAGTGTGTAGCTCAGGACCCATCTGATTTGGGGATTGCTGGAATAAGGCTATATTTAGGGAGGTCCTATTGGTAGTTTGTGTTAAAACGGTTTAAATTCACTGTATTTAAACCTCATGTTTGCACAGAGCTGCACATCATGCAATGGGGGTTAGTGGTGCCCTATATGGACGCAAACACCTAGATACAACTTTTTCCCTAAAGAACAGTCAGTGGAACCTTCCCAAGCTTCCCTGCTGCACTGTGGGCAACTCAGATGAGCACTGAGCATCATTGCCACACTTTTTAATCCTTAATCTTCAACAGAATAATTTCCTTTGCTAACATTAGAGCAAAAGCCAATCTAACTTGCCCACCCCCTAACAGTACTTACGGTTTAACCTGCTACAATGGACAGTCAGTTTCCCAACATTTCGCAACCAACCTGATTGACATGGCCATCTTGAGGCAATGTAGTAATTTTCTCATGTATACTGACAACCATTTGGTTCTACAGGAAATAAATACAGAATGTAAAATATGCAACTATACTATGAAATGGGAATCAATCCTTTCACTTAACAATAAACAAGACCTCAAACAGATTGTCAGCACACACACCACTTCTATCAAACAAGATAAAGTCACAACACATAAACTTACATATGAGGAGGTACTCACTAAGGCCTACCAAAAGACCAGAGACCTCACAAGTGCAAGCAACTCAATCAAACTAGAGCACAACCAAAATCTACTACACATAATAACACACATACCATTGTCTAAGCAAATAAGACCCTAAGGCAAAACACTTCAAAACCAAATGCCCTGGTCATAGGAGATTTCATAGTGAGACACATAGATTTCCCCCTCACCAGCTAGACAAGTAGAAGGTCACCGTCAGCTGTCTGTCAGGTGCCAGGATCCATCAGATCATGAATTCACTCGAGTCACTCAGTAACAATTACCATTATGACTCTGTCCTAGTATATGTTGGGGCGAATGACTTGAGACATACCTCCCTGGACTATATGAGGAGAGACATGACTGAACTCTCAGATTGTGTGTCCCAGGCAGGTATGTCCCTAGCACTAGGCAGCATTTCATCTTCAGCCAGGATGATGCCACAATATAAACAAAAAATGATTTCAATTAGCTTAGCTTCTGGTGTCAGTCCAGAGGGATCTGGTATCTGTCAGCCTGGGAAGACAAGGTCGACAGACCATGCTACTTTGTCAGAGATGGTCTTCACCTGTCTCCTCCAGGCTTTCAAGTACTGGTAAAGATGCTTGCCTCCCCCATAGTGCCTTTTTAGGCAATACCAAAACAACAACATTTCTGATGTAAAAAATTCACTACAGACAAAATCAAGGTTATGCTGCTTAATGCTAGGAGTCTACACAGGAAACTGCACTCCCTGGAAGCTTTCCTCACCTTGGAAGATGCTGATGTCTGTGCAGTCACAGAGACTTGGTTGAAAGGTGCAGAAAGCACCCTGGCTGTGCAAGGCTACAATGCCTTCTACACATTCAGACCTCAAAATGAGCATGAAAGAGCTAAAGGTGGAGGTGTATCCCTCTTCATTAAATCCAAATACACCTTGAAACTGGTTAAGCAGTACAACTATCTTGAGCTACTCCACGTCCAAATAGGAAAACACCCTACCACATCACTGCTAGCTACAGATCTCCCACCATGAACCATGAGAAGCACACGGCCTACCTGGACTTGCTTGGGTCACTCACTATATAGCCCAACACCTTGGTCATGGGAGAGTTCAGCTATCTTTCTACTGAGTGGGTGACATACATGAACACAACCGTGATCGCCCTGAGGTTCCTGGACGTTGTCAATACAAATCCTCTGGATTAGTTGGTCTGCACCCCAACAAGGGGCTCAAATTCTGCCCTCCCTAGTAAGGTCAGACCATAAATCTGTCTTGTTTGAATTTGAATAATGTATGACTTTTTCCAAAGGGATAGAACTAAGAATTCTTGTATTGAACTATTTATAAGAATAAAGGGGATACATTCACTCCATTGAAAAGTCAACTTGTCCCAACATAAAAAAGCTGGGACAGATGATCAAAAATAAATTGATTACGTGTACCAGTTTTTTTCAATGCGAAAATACAGTATAGTGGGGATCAGGGAATTTACCCTTTCCCCACTGTACTACAATCTCACAGTTAGTATATATAATTAGCAGGGGGTGTGGGGTGCGGGGAGGCTTTCCACCTGCAGAAACATGGTTAAACTATTTTTTTTTTGTTTTTAACTGACAGATAATTGATCAGTTTTGTTCAATCACTTGCTCTTCAATAGTTTCAGGATTTGATCTACTGTCATAACCTTTAATAAACATAGGGTAGGCAATGGCACTGACTACAGTTTTGAGGTATTTTGCTTGGAGGTTATCAGCTGATGATGAGCTGGTGGGTCATAGTTTTTGTAGAAGTTATTTATAGATGAATTTGAGAGAGGCTGTAATGTGCAAACCTGAGTGAGTAAGGAGAAGATGTGTACTGTGAGTTATGGATGGAGTCACCTTAGTAAGGCTTGCTATGCGGTCAATGAAGTAGGAGTTGAACGGGGATGCTATTCCTATTGCAGAAGAGCTGGGAGAAGGTTTGGTTGACGTTTAGTTCTACAGTGTAATATTTCTGGGAAAGAAGACCAGAATTTCTTTGACTTCTTTCTATGTTTTGTTTTTGGAAGATGGTTATAGTATTTTATAAGTGTTAACCTGGTTTTGGTAAGATTACATAGCTGTTTGATGTTTTTCAGGTTTTCTCACATTATATTTAACCACGTTTTCCAAGCTTGGTCTCTGTCTTGCATTAATTGTTTAGTTAAGGCGCGTGGGTATCGTTTATTCTTTTTCTTCTTAATAGTGCATGGCAATTGAGACTATTGTATTAAATTCCTGAACAGCCTCATCTAAAGTTAGGGCTTCAAGACTGGACCAGTTGTAGGATTTTAGGCAGGATGTAAATAAATGTGCTAGTGTTAAATTTTAATAGGTTATGACTTTGTAAGAATGTTGTTTAGGCTGGTGGGTAATAAGTGTATTATTATATGCCTTGAGGTGGTTAATGAGGGTATCAGGAAGAGTACCAAAAGAAATATATTTACTGGGGTCAGATATCATTATCCAGTCTAATATTCTCCCATTATCATTAGTTTTGTTATATTTAGTGAGACTAGTGAAACCACAGAGATTCATGCTTGTGGAGAGAGAGTCTGCACTAAAAGTTTACCAATCAGTTTCAATGCCTCCTAGTATTATTTTCTCATTTGGGATAGCATTAGAAATCCAGGAGAGAATATCTTCTAGTAAGGTCAGTTTGTGGATGCATAGAACTATTACACACAAGATTTTAAAGTTGTTTAGTTTAAGGAAGGACATAAGCATTTTTTTAAGTTTGCTACAGTGTGTGGGTAAGGTAAGATTTTGTACAAATCTGCACACAAAATGGCTACAACCCCTGTATTTTTATGTTTTCAATCTGCCAAATATGTAATATTATAGCCGGTTGGTAATATCTCTATGTCCTTTATGTTGGGTTTAAGCCAGGTTTCAGTGATGGCTATGATGTCTGGGGTATTATGATAAATCCAGTCATGAAGTTCAGTTATTTTACTGTGAATACTACAAAGATTAATACTAACTAGGTTGAATTTATTAATGGAATGTGATTTCTGAGGTTTTGTTGTGTGTGGTGGGGTAAGTTAACTTTTTGTAAGGTTGGTTATAGGGTCCAGGGTTGGGGTGTACGTTCACACATAAATGTATTTTTAGTGAGTACTGTAATGATATTGGAGGTAGTTTAGCATCTATCCTCATTTTCAGTCTTGCATTCTGATGAATGGGAGAATGAAGTTAGAAGCTTATACTTGTATTGATGAATGAGGGATACATTTATAGGAAGGGTGCAGTTTTGGGAAATAAGTGTTTGTGTGTTTGTGGGTGAGGTGTATATTGACAGTGTAAGCTTGCATGATAGGTTGCAAGATGAGAAAGGAGATTCTTGATATGCAATTTTATGGGCAGATTACAGGCCAATTGATTTATAAATGCAAGATGTAGTCTAAAACTGATACTGAGAAAGTGCCAGGCCAGACATTGCACTGAAACGTCACCCTTGGAAAGCAATACAAGACTGAGAAGAGTAAGGGATGTGTCACTTCTTATAATTACATTCTTTCATTTTATACATTTTTCATATGAAATAAACAAGTGACTTTACTGCAGAAATGCAAACTTGCTAAATAGTGATCTTTCAGACAATAAAGATAGCTGGTCAGATGTAAAAGAAAGCATTGAACAGATTTTAGCTCATTATATGATGTATACACGGTGGTGGTGCTGCGGTAGCATTGTCGCCTCACAGTAAGACGCTGTCTGGTTCGATTCTCAGCTAGAGCGTCTTCTGCGTATAGACATGCGTGAATGGGCGTACCTTCGTTGAAGGTTGTGCATCAGGGCTGGTAACTCGGCACGTAAAAATCAACTACCAATCATTAGCGGACCGGAGTTCCGCTGTGGCGACCCCTAACTAAAACCCCTAAAAAGCTGAAATTCACAAAATATGATGTATGCACAGAAGACAAAAAAAAAAACACATTAAAATGGCAATATCAATTAAAAGTACAGTCACATTGACATATCTTATTCACCTTTTTTTAAGAATTAGTGCAAAGACTGACCTATGATTAAGCCCCTTTTCATTGTGTGCACTTAACTCATACTGTCATCTGAATTTGTCATAGTAAACTTGACTGATACAATCCCTTCCCCCAAGTCTTAAACCCAGCTTACTGTATCAAAAAACTACATGTATGTTGCTACCCCTTGTCAGAACATGCTCTGCAGAAGCACTATGCTTGTATATTTTTGTATCATGCAAGAGCTCTGTAATTCTTCTGTTTCTTTCCAGTATAAGAAGCACCTTAGGAAATCCTAGAAACACATCTTACTAAAGTAATGTTATGTAATATAATGCATTTTCTGTTAGTTTCTGGATATTCTGAACTATTACCCACTTGCACATATTTGTTGATTGGTAATAATAATTAAAATTGACTTAGTGTAAAATCTAGACATGCATAACATAATTTAAAATAAAGTCTAACACCTAATGGAGTAAGAAAGTCTAAGAGGGCCATAACATATAAAAATATCCATTTAACTGCAATAACTGTACAGCATGTTTTTTTCACCACATTCTCTCATGTTTAGTATATCCCAAGTATTAAACAGTGTCTGAGCAGTAACATGATGGTGACCAGCAACTTTCATTTAAGATAGGATTACAATATCACAAAGAACTCACATCTCAATTTGTTAATCCTTATTTGTTCTACTTCATCTGCCTCATCTGTCACTTGGACTGGACGGAAGTTTGACAAGATGGTTAGGAAATCTCCAAATTCAATCTCCTCTAATGTACCTGGTTCATTCTTCAAATTCCTAAGAAATAAATCAGTTATTTATTTATTTTGCATCAATTAATTGGGTAAATAAACTGGTACAAAAACAGTTTACAGTCATAACCTGGGCCCAAAGGCAACAAGCAAGCAAAAAGGCACATTGTTATCCAAAAGCAGAGGTTATGCACTTACCATAATGCTGGGTCCTTTTCATCTAAGATCATCTGAAAAGACAATTAGGGTACAAAGCTCCTCCGTGGATCTGATGTGGCCATCAGCTCATGCTCTAGTAGTCCGAGCTCCCTCAAACTTTTCTATGATCCCTACTGCACCCCCCCCTTAAGATTGCGTTTGCTGCCTAGTGAACAAATGCACCAGGAGAACAGTAATGCAATACCAAGGGTCAGCTAAAATGTGACAATCTGGCTGGGGGAAAGATGGACAGATTTTGTATCTGACTGACTTAGAAGAAAAGGATACAACCCTATGGTAAGTACATAGCTTCCATATTCCATATGATATGACTGCCCAATTTGATAGCTGGAACAGAATCCCAAGCTACCTGAGCTCTTGAGTGGAATCATGACTGGATACCTGTGAGAAGCAAAGCTCTAAAATGTGGCTTTGGTTCTACAAATGATGGCCAGTTTATAATGTATGGAAAAGATGTGTAGTATAGGACATGTGGTTGATACACAGATATCATCAATGGAGACATTCCAGAAAAAGGCTGTGGAAGTTGCTATAAATCTTGTGGAATGGGCCTTAGATTTAGAGTTTAGGGTCTTGATGTTGGTAGGATAAACAAAGGAAATACTGTCTGATAGCCCTCTGGAGCCCAATTTGTTAGGTATAAAATAACTGTCCCTTCTGAAGTTTTGGTCTTATGTAGGTAAATTCTGAGTTACCTGTGAACATCTAATGCATGTATTAGATACTATTATTGGTTGGATTAATCTGGAACCAATGCTGGAAGGTTTAGTATTATTCTTGGAGGCCACCTTGGAAAGAAAGGATGGATTTGTTCATAAAATCAGTCTATCCTTATGGAATACCATTTATAGTGTACTAACAGATAAGGAATGTAGTTCTGAAATTCATTCAGCTGATGTAAAAGCCAGCAGAAAAACGTGTTTTCCAAGATAAATGCTTTAAGTCTGCAGATGACGCTGGCTTGAATAGAGGTTTCCAGACCTACATTTAGGTCCCAGAGTGGAGCAGAGTCTTTAATGAGAGGGGGAAGAAGGAACACTCCTTTGAGTAAAACCTTGCACAGTTTATGGGAGGCCAAAATGGCAGACAACTCCACTTTGATGGTCAAGTAGCTGGAACCTGTTTCAAGCACTGTAGACAAAATTCTAAAAAAAAACAGCTGCTATAGAAGTATAATAAGAATAAATTATTTGACTAGCTGTCAAAATAGAAAAATGTGTCCACTTACTCTTATACAGTTTTTGAGCAGACCACTTCTGAGAAGCAAACAAACTGCAGATTAAATTCTCTGAAAAGGAAGCATGACTGGCCACTATGGGAGCTGAAGAAACTATGTGGTTAGCTTGAGGTTGTGAAGGCCCAGGAAAGGCTGACTGGTGGGGTGTGAAAGAAGTTCTACTTGTGGATCTAAAAGCCAAAGGGGCTTCTTTAGTTGAGCCCTGAGCACAGGAAGCCAGATTTGTCTGGCCAGTATGGAGCAATGAGAATTATCTGCAGTTTGCAAGTTTATACCTTCTGTAGAAAGTTGGTTATTAGAGGGAGGGGAGAAAGCAGCACAGTATACAGAGAGGCCACTGTCAGACAAGGTCATCCCTAGGTGATTGTCCTACTGTGGAATTGCAATGAAGTAGCTTTTTTACTAGGTGTTGGATGGAGAGGCAAACAAATTGTAGCAGGGCTGGCTATTGCCACCTTAAGGGGTCACTCATGAGGCATTAAGAAAGACCTGTTGAGCCTGTCTGCTAGCCAACTGGGCATCCTTAGAATATGTGTTGTCACTAGAAGGTGACCAACCCAAGACCCATTGCCATACTCTCATTGCCTCTCCAAAAAGGGGTTAAGATCTGGTTCCTCCCTGTTTGTTGATGCTCCAGACCACTGACACATTGTCTGTTTTATGGCTATTACTTCCAAAGGCAAGAGGTCTTGAATTCCTGCAATGTTAGCAGGACCACCCTCATCTCCAGAATATGGATGTGAAGGCCAGACTCTGACTGGTTCCAAACTCCTTGGACTATTCCCCCACTGAAGTGACCCCCCACTCCAAAGAGGTGTCATCCATATTTACTATTCATGTTGCAGAAGGCAGAAGAAACAGTTTTCCCTATCTGAAGAAATGGAGATATTAGCCATCAGTTTAAATGATTCCTGCATGACTGAGTTAGACAAATGGTGGCTCAAGGAGAGTCTGTTAGCTGTCACCATTGTGTGGACAACATCCACTGCAGTATCCTTATATGCAATCTTACATAGTGAACCATGGTAACAGTGACTGCCGTGAGGCCAAAAACTCTTAGGAGTAGCACCACTAAGGGGTTCTGAAGAAGAATTAAAACTAATCATTAAACAGAGGATCATCTTTTTTGGGGGTGAGAGACACTTGATATGAAGATGCATCCAAATGGCATGCAATAAAACAATGAAGGGATGAAGCAGTGACTTTCAATTGTTTATGAAGATACCTAAGGATAGTCAGAGCTCTAAAAAGTAATCTATGGCTGCTAGTAAGGACTCTTTGGCCTGATGCAGCTAAGGGCCAATCATCTAGGTATGGAAACATGCAGGTCCTTTTAAGCCGCAGGTGAGCTGTGACTACTGCCAGGCATTTGGTGAACACCATGGGGACTTGAGTAATACTGAAGGAGAAGGCACTGAACTGGTAATGCTCGGGTCCTATCTGAAAGCTACTGGACTCCTTTGCTGTCTTTGTGGTAGGCATCTTGGAGGACTATGGAACATATTCAGTTTTCTGCTTTGAGGCAAGGCAAAACCATTGACACCATGACCATTCTGAATTGGGTTTTTTTCACAAAGAGATTCAGTTTGCTGAGATCCAGAATTGGCCTAAAGTCCCTGTTTTTCTTTGGCACCAAAAATAATCTTGAATAAACTCTTGATCCTATCTCATATGGTGGGACCTCCTGGATACCACTTTTTGGAAGGAAGGTAGACACCTCCTGAAGAGCAGATTGCATTTAGTGGGGTGGAGCATTTAGTAACAGTGGCATCTCATGTGGTAGCCTTGGAAAAATGGTATGATATAGCCTCTCAATATGATACTCTAAACTCATTTGTCCTGTGTGATGGCCATCCATACAGCTTAGTAACAAGATAATCACACCCAACTTTGTCTACAGATGGACAGTTGAACAAGCCTGTAAGAGTACTGATTACACCTCCCTAAAAATGTTTTTTAGTATCCTGGTTTTGTGGATCCCTTCAACCATGTGGTTGGGGCCCATGGGACCCACTCATGCCAAAACTGCCACTATCATAGGAGGAGGAGAAGTCAAAGGACTGACGCTGGGATTTTTGGAACCACAGGTATTTGAAACCCTTCTGATTCCTAGTGAAGGCTCTTTTAGGATTCTCAAATTAGAGTCCCATGGCAGATAACATCTTCCCATCCTGCTCATACCTCATCAACTTTTCCATAGCTATAGGTCCAAAGAAAGAGAGTCCATCACAGAGAATGTTGATAGAGGACATCATAAAGGTATCTATGAAGTCACATAGGCAGAGTGAGGCATGGCATGACAGAGTTATACCAGTGCCTGATGCCCAGGCTGCCATAGCTGCATTGTACAACAGAAGCACAGAGAAATCTGTGATGCTAAAAATTCCATTCACTAGGCTGATAGCCCTCTGGAGCCCAATTTGTTAGGTATAAAATAATTGTCCCTTCTGAAGTTTTGGTCTTATGTAGGTAAAGTTGTTTAGCAGACTCTTGAGCAATGGTCTGATTCAAAGTATCCATAGCTTGTTTGGCTAAGTCCCTTTGCAATCTGTTCATCTGGGTTAAGTAATTAACTCTGCACCATTACTCCTGTGTGATGGCCCACTATGCAGCTTAGTAACAAGACAATCACACCCAACTATGTCCACTGTTGGGCAAGCCTGTTTTCTGTATCCTGGTTTTGCGGACTACTTCAACCATGTGTTGGGGCCCATGGACCTACCAGTGCCAAAAGCAGCCATTGTCAGAGGAGGAGGAGGAGGAGTCAAAGAACTGACACTGGGATTTTTGGAACCACAGGGATTTGGAATTCTTCTGATTCCTACTCTAGGATCATTGAGGATTCTCAAATTTGAGTCCCATGGCAGATATCATCTTCTCATCTTGCTCATACCTCATCAACTTCTCCAT
The DNA here is from genome assembly GCF_019279795.1 of Protopterus annectens. NCBI lineage: Eukaryota > Metazoa > Chordata > Ceratodontiformes > Protopteridae > Protopterus > Protopterus annectens. Next base: position 298,455,323 of record NC_056733.1, read on the forward strand.
AGCTATCGGTCCAAAGAAAGAGAGTCCATCATACAGAATGTTGATAAAGGGCACCATAAAGTTGTCCATGAAGTCACACAGGCAGGACCAGGCATGGCAATAGAGAGCTATGCCAGTGCCTGCTGCCATAGTTGAATTGTGAAATAGAAGGACAGAGAAATTTGTGATGTTAAAAATGGCATTCAGGGTGGCCTAAAGTTGCTTAGGAGACTCTTGAGCCATGGTCTGACTCAAAGTATCCATAGCTTGTTTAGCTAGGTCCCTTTGTAATCTGTTCATCTGGGTCAAGTAATTAACATCCTCAAAGCAAAAGTGCTTGAGGCATAAATGCAATTCCTATTCTATCAGTTGCTTTAAACTCACAGGTTCATAGGGAGTTACTATGCTATTGTCCCTAGGGCCTTTACAAGCCTAGCCATGTAATACCCTTGTTCCCTAGTTGACCATGGTTAGATGGCTATTGTTAGCACAGTGAATCGATGATTAGCACTGACTGCCCCTGTCCATGTGAATTTATGATTTCCCATCCAACTGTCTAGGTTGCGCTTAAATAGAGTCATTGTGGAGCTCTACATCACATGAAGTGGGAGCTTATTCCAGAGGAGCGGCAATCTTTGGGAGACATATTCTGTCTCTCCAACATGTTCTGTTTACTGTATGTCACAGACTAGGTTGAAAGACCTGGAGTGAGTGACTCTTGTACCATTTGATTTGTGGAGATGCAGCATTTCCATTAGGGCAGTGTCCCAGATTGCTCTGTAGGCCAGGCACAGATTACCTCTCAGCAACCTGTAGGTTATAGAGTACAGAGACATGGCTTTCAGTCTTTCCATGTTGGTCATGTTTTGGAGGCCCTGAATTTTCTTGGTTAGAAACCTGTGTTTTTTCCAGTTGCTGCAGGTGTCTGGTAAGGTACATGCAAAAGTGAACATTGTACTCAATTAGTGGTCTTATGAGGATTGAGTATAGAGGACTTAGAACATCCTTAGTCTTGAATGTGATGCCCAGCCTTGTGAGAAGTGCAACTTAGAATACTTTCCTTACCACTGTGGATACATGGTGATCGAAGTTTAGATTGCTATATACCTGTGTTCTCAAGTCTTTTGCTACTGTGTTTGAGCTTAGGGGAGTGCTATCTACAATGTAATTTGCAGGGGCTACGTTGCCAAAGGTGGTAATGATGCACTGTTTTAGATTTAGTTTTAGTCCGTGGCTCTGGTACCAACCATTATTCTATGTTAACATTGTTGGGGGACTCAGTGATTGCACCTAGTTTGCAATCATCCATGAACTTGGTAAGCCACAGACCATCTACTTTAGCCTGAATGTCCTAGAAATAGATTCCAAATAGAAGAGGGCCCAGCACAGATCTCTATGGTACCCCACTGGTAACTGGTCTACTGGTGGAGGTGGAATCCCAACTTTGACATTATGCATTCTATTGGTGAGCCAGTTTGCTATCCATCTAGTGACATATGGGTTAATCCCCAGCTGGGAGAGTTTCTCAGTGATACCTGAGTGGGCAATTGTGTCAAAAGCCTTGGCTAAGTCAAGATAAATGGTATGTAATGCTTTGTCCTCATCCAGGGCTTTGGTGACATTCTCAAAGAAGTCCACCAGGTTTAATAAGCAAGACCTGCCCTTAATGAAGCCAAACTGGGTCGGGTTAAGAGTTTGGAGGTCGACTATGTCCTTGTTGATAAGGTACATGATGATTCTTTCCATGGCCTTGCAGATAAGACTGGTTAGGCTTATGGGCCAAATGTTCCTAGGGTCAATTGATGGACCCCTTTTGTGTAAGGGAATTACTGTTGCTGTTCTCTACTCTGCTGAAACAAAGCAAGTGCTCAGGCTGTGGTTGAAGAGAGTGCCAAATGGTTCCACTAGGTCTTGTTTTAGATTGTTTAGTAAGCGGAATGGGATATTATCTGGTCCCATGGAGGCCATATTTTGGCATTGGAGAGGGAGATATGACCTGCTCTTTTGAGATGCTAGCTAGTGAACTGGTGACAGGGATGCTTTGGGGTATGTCTGGTGGGGACAGGAGGATGAAATTTGCACTAAATCTGTCTACCAGCAGGTTGTCAATTTCTTCACATTCAGTGTGAGTGGTACAGTCTACAGTCATTTCAGCACATAGCTGGGCATTCCCTTTAAGATTTCAGACATAGCTAAATGAAGCCTTATGATTGTCTTTAGCACGAGATGTTAATTTAGCCTCATAATTAGCTTTATAGGACTTTACAAGACATCTGATTTGAGAACTTAAGAATTTATCCAAAGCCATTTATCAACAACCCTTGGGGAAAAGTCTTATCGTTGATTGACACTATACAATAATTGATCAGACACTCTGATAATGGATTGGACATGCTTATAAAGTAACTGTATACATTAAGATCTGTTATAGTGGGGGCAGAGCCTAGATGGCCAACTGAGAGCAGTGAATTTTGAGAGCTCCATAAACTAGTATAATAATATAGGGACATTTTATTATTTTCAAGTTTAAAACATCAGAATTCTATAGATAAACTATTAAACTACATAAATATCAGTTTTGGTGGAGATATACAAAAATTTTCCTGTCAAGTAACTTGGAGATATATTGAGTCACTGACTATGAACAACTCAAGGGATTCTCACCCAGATGCTGCTTTGAAAAATGAATTGCAATTGATGACATCTACCTTACAGGAAGTATCTTTGAAGATGGATGGCTTTAAAAATGACTTAGAAAACCTCAAATTAAATTCTCAAAAATAGACTGATATTCTTAAGGAACTATTACAGCAACACCATATAAAAATAACAAATATAGATACTTCTCTAAATTACATTGCAGGGAGACTCAAAGAGGAAGAATTCCAAAAAGAATTTCTGCTTAAACAGAATACATGGCTGCTCAACAAAATAGATGACTTACAAAACAGGGAAAGGAGAAACAACATAAGGATCTTTGCTCTGCCTTAAAACATTGAATGTGAAGACATTATTTCATTCTTAACAACATGGATTCCTGAATTTTTAGACTTGAAAGAGGGACTTTCATTTGGAATAGAAAGGGTGCATAGATCACTGAGGAAGCCTGCTTCTAACTCAACAAATACTCCACCTAGATCTATAGTTATAAAATTTCTTTCACTTCTGGACAATGAATTAATATTAAAATCTGCTTGAAGAAAATCACCCTTAAAATACAATCAAAGCCTGATAAGGTATGACAATGATTATTCTTCCAGAATACTAGAACAAAGGAAAGAAATCTGGCCAATAATAAAACTGTTAAAACAAAACAACATCAAAGCACAGCTGGCCTTTCCAACCAAAATAAAAATACTTTTTGCCAATGAGATGAGAATGTTTAATGACTTAGAAGAAGCTACTATATTCATCAGAAACAACAACATAGTGTCTATCCCAAAAGAAATGGAATGGATGGCCCTACTCTTAAAAGAATAAAATAAACAAATCCTTGGACTGATGCTAGAAAGAAGAAACAAAAAACTGATTCCAAGATAGCTGTCCCAAAAAAATAACTCTTACAACTACATTTCTCAAAGTATCAACTGATATGGTACATCACTTGTCATCTGTTTTCATGTTTAAAAAACAGGAGGGATTCTTAAACAACTGAGAAACAGTAATGATTTATTAAGCATGTTCAAAGAGTCAATAATTCTTCACAAACAAAGGTAGGTCAAGATGGGTTACTATTTACATTATATATAAGCCATACAAAGCAACATATAATACAAACACAGAAGTTTCTGTTCCCCTACGTGAACTCAATGAGTATTTATCTTGTTCATTTTTCATTGATTTTACTTATAATAATTTAAGTAATTAATTAATTAATTCAACAAGGTACCATTCATCAGAGTTCAGACTCAAATGTAACAAATTAACATCATATATAATAGCAGTAACAGTAGAGTGTTTTGAAAAAAAAGGCTGTCATGGAGACTAATGCCTTCTTCAGTTGAAGTATGATTTAGAAATGTCATGTATATCCTGGTTAAATAATAGTAGCAAGCTCTTAGTACAAATGTCATCATTATTCTTTCTATAGTTAATATCAATTATGGCAGGTAACACAGCTACGATTGCTGTTTGATCAATTCTGATATTGTGTGTGGATGCAGCTGTGTCTGGCAGCTAGTACAAATGTCATTATTATTCCATCTAAACATAGTTAATATCAAATATAGCAGGTATCATAGCTTCAAGTGCTGTTTGATCAATCCTGATATGGTGTGTGTGGATGCAGCCCAGTCTGGCAGCTAGTACAAATGTCATTATTATTCTGTCTAAACATAATTAATATTAATTATGGCAGGTATCATAGCGTTGAGTGCTGTTTGATTAAGCCTGACATGGTGTAAGTGGATGCAGCTGTTATATGTTGCCATTTTCATCTCCAAGAAGCTGTGGGTTGTGGCTTGTTATCAAGGTTTACCGATGCTTGTGAAGTAGGAAAAAACATTTGGTGTTTTAGTCTGGATCCTGGGGAAGGGGGTGGATAGAACTGTGATTGGGGTATTTTGGCAGACAATGGTTTGTTTGTAAGTCTGCTGAGTGAGAGGTGGGAGGGCTGGAGGAGTGTGTTGTCTCTTGTTGTGGCGGGTTGTTGGGAGGTTTTTTTTTTTTTTTTTTTTTTTTTTTTTGATCTGTTTGCTCTCTGTTCTTTTCCTGGCTGCTGCCTCACTGAAAGGGAGGGAATTTAGGCTTGAAGTTGCAGTGAAGTGAAGCTTTGCTTCAGGTACATCGTGAGCCTATGGTATGCAGTACACAGACACACTAACAGAAACATATGCTCCCAGGTTGCTATGGTAACAGAGGCAGAATGACGATAATGCTTAATGGCTCTGAGGAGCCTCAGAGATGATTCTTGGCAATGACGTTTTTGATTTTCAAAAAATATATAATAAAAGGGCTGTTTTAAACCACATGTACACATATTGATGGTCTTCCAACATTTCGTTTAGCTCATTAAGTTGATTCTTGATGAAAAAAAAAATAAGAGCAATTTTATATTTAAAATGTATTTTGGTCCAAACACATTAAGGACTAACATAAGAGTGGAAGTCTGAGTTATTGTGAAAGACTAAGAGCACTTGGTGTTGTGCAGTACCCTTTGCAATGGTCTGGGAGGTGAGCTTGCTCTGACATGTTGGGCATATGAGGATAGCTGATTCTAGGGGTGTTTGGGGTTGACGGGAAGTGCTAGAGAGTCATCAGATTTCCTTTGTGGAAATATCTGTGGGAATGGAAGGTGTGTTGAGTGGTTCACTGGCAGAGTGGCCACTGCATGGAACAGGCTGGTAAAATGGAACAGGACAAATATTGGTTTGGATAGTTTAAAAACAGCTTGGAAACACACCACATGAATTACTGAATGGCATTCTGGTAAAACTGGATGGGCATTATTGACCGTGCTTGAAGTACTGATATGTGTGTATGTAAGGATGGAAATATACTTATAACAAATAAGAAACTAGAAGGGCCTCATAATTTAAAGTTTATGGACTGTATAAACATGCTTGGAAGGAGCTAATAATAAGAAGAATAAACATTACAGCTTGTAGTCTCTCAAATAACTAAGCAACAGCCAACAAACAAACAAAAACACACACACACACACACACACAAAATAGTTATGGAATATATGATTTTAGTAAATCTAGACATAAAATATATAATCGTCAAATAACATGATGTAGTCTGCTGAATTTAGATATTAAAGACAGGATTTAATAACATGGGCTTGTGTATAGTAGCACTACTGTCTTAACTTGTCATAAATGACATACACTACATTGAACATCAAGGGGAAACATGGTTTTCTTATATAAGTAAATATGCATAACAAGTCATGTAATTGCTTTAACTTGAAATGTAGTTTTTGTAACACATATTGACCATATATAACACTTAAGCAGTTACCAAGATAACTAATGTTTTATACATGACATCAAACTGACAAAGTTGTTCAACAGAAACAATAGAAGCCTGAACTAGGAATGTTACAGAATGCAACAATCACATTCTGAACAAATAGTATTAAATTGCCAATAATCATTCAGTTTAACTTTTGTTGATTATACAAAATAGAATGTCGCCATTTAAATCTAAAAACGTTCAGTATATGCCATAAAATGGCAATTTATGAATATGAAAAGGGAACTTGTCATTAATCACAATAAGTAAATTTGTTGTTTTTAACCTATAATTTGACTCATTTTTTAATATGAAATGGCTAATATGAAAATCCCTATGTGTAGGAAATGGGGGGGGGGGTGCACTGATAATTGAAATGCACTAGCTTTCATCAATGTTTACATAAAATAAAATTGATGCTTTAAATAAGTTAGCAACAAAGTGATTACTTAAATGCTGGAAAACATTGAAATATAACTTCTGATATATACAGTAAAATACATTGTATTATAAACATTAGGGATAAATATTATTACCATCTATTTATATTAATTAATATGTTTTGAAAGACTTCATCAATAAGGGTGAATATGTTACATAACTGTGTGATATAATCTTTTACTGAGGTTTTATATATGATGCATCCTACTTTACTATGATTGAATTGCTTGTCATCTATCTTTCATGTAAATATTAAGTGCTTATACAACATGTAGACATTTATATTGTATTAAAATTCTGTCTAATCTACAATAGTACTATATCTGTTCAAAATAATATAAATATTGCGTATTCCTATTAAAATATTCTCCATATGATAATTCAATTTATGGAGCTCAGATGTTCTGGATTGTCAAGGTATGAGTGATAATCTGGTGGACTTAGGTTTATCCATCAGATTAGGAATGATTTTCATTCCATGGCTAGTGTGGATCTTAGTTTTGTTAACATTTATTAATTTAAATTTGTTATTTCACAAAAACATTTTTAGAATCCCTGACCAAAACATTACTTTATTGGTAAACACTCAGAAGTATAAAATTGATAATTTCCTTTAAAAGCTCAAACATATACTTTATAGTTATCAGAGGAAAATATTTAATAGTCACAATAAAATAAAAAATACATAGTCTAAATAACCTAAGATGGATTTAACTTTATTATTTTTAAATACCAATGGCTTAAACAATCCTAGCAAGAGATCAAATCTACTGAAATATTTAAAACTGAACAAAGTACAAATTGTCTTCCTTCAAGAAACTCATTTCAAAACAAATGACAATTACAAATGGAATCCTAAGGAATATATGATATTGGCACAATCCACTTATAAGACAAAGACAAAAGGGGTAACAATTTTATGGGAAAAAAATGTGATTAACCCAGAAATCATTTATAAGTATGAAGATAAACAAGGCCTTATGGCATTAGTAATAGTTAAATATAATAACAGAATATGGACACTAACCAATCTATACTGGTTCCCAGGCACTGGATCAGCAGCTGTTAAAAACACTTGGATTTCATTTCCAATAATTATAAAGGCAACTTAATATTAGGAGGAGATTTTAACTGTATATTTGATATTTCTGAAACTATAAATAAAAGACCATGTGTACATCTGCTGTATCAAAAGCTTTAAACAACTGGGTAGAATCATTTCATCTTGTAGATACTTTCAAATTTAAATAAGATAAATATTTGTTGTTTTCCCATCAAGATCACAGATTTGGTACCCAAACAAGAATAGATAAAATATTTGCTGCCCATGGCTTACACTCTAAAATCATTAATTTCTCAATAACTCCCCGCCCCTTTTCAGACTACAATTCATTGATACTAAAACTTAAAAATGGGTACAAACCATTAATCTTTAACCCCAGAATTCCAGCATATATAACTAAAATTAAAGAGTTAAAACTCTAGTTATTGTATGAATTACAGTTCTTCTTAGATATTAATTACACCACAGAGATAAAATAATTATATGGGACTCATTAAAAGCTTACATATATGGTAAAACCCTAACTTGGTATAAATAGAGAATTGGATTCTGAATTATTAGATCTACAATCCAAACTTTTGTCAGTAAAAGCTGAAAAAAATCAAAATAATTTGGAGATGAAAAAGAAAGTAAAAGTATTAAACAACAAATACAATGAAATTCTAACACATAAAACTAGTTAAGCTTTAGAAAAAATAAAAAATTAATACATTGGCCACTTCTCCCAAATATCTACATAATTTATCCACAAGAATTAAAATGCAATCAAAAGCTAATAACATTAAAAGTATCTTCCATGAAAAGAAAGGGAAACATGTTTTGGATATAGGTAACATTCTTGATGCCTATAGAAATCACTATATGGAACATTTCCAAAAAGAAATTATACATATCGATCAATTAAATCTAGATGAAAAATGTTCTAATATAAAAAAAAAAGACAAATTCAAAATAGATCTGCAAGCACCCATATAATAAAAAGAAATTGCAGATACAATAAAAGTGGGTAAAAATAATAAAGCTCCAGGTATAGATGGCATAATTATGGAAATACATAAACTTTTTCCTGCAAAGATACTATCTTTCTTCCATGAAACTCTATTAGAAATTCAGTCACCCTCTTGGAGATATTCCTTAATCACATCAATCCTAAAGGAAAACAAATCCCCAAACCTCTGTACCTCATATAGACCTATATCATTATTAAATAATGACTATATGCTATTTATGACAATATTAGCTAACAGAATGAAAATGCCACTATCCAAAACAATAAATAATGATCAAACTGGATTTATATATCATAGACACATACATGACAATATTAAAAGGATAACTCTGTTCATCTACTAAAGTATAAATATATATATATATATATATATATATATATATATATATATATATATATATATATATATATATATATACAAATAATTTAGTGTATGTTAAGCTTGGTCCTTTCACCTCTGAATCTATACATATAACAAAGGGTACTAAACAAGGATGTCCCATGTCACCGATTCTATTTGCTTTGGCTATTGAAATATTGGCAGCTTTAATACATAACAATACAAAAATCAAAGGAGTAGACGTTTATGAAGAATAAAATTCTAAAGTAATGCTCTTTGCTGATGACATATTATTAACATTATCCAATACAAAAGAGACATTAGAAGAATTAGATATTTTAACTGACACATTTTACAGGACTTCAGGACTCAATTTCAATAAATTAAAATCTAATTTTTTATTTTTAAATTAAAAAAAAAGAATTGCAGATGAAGGGGAATCACATTATACAGAAACAAGAATTTACCTTAAAATATTTAGGAATTGAGTTATGCAAGGATAATAATTAATTTGTCTCAAAAAACTACAATACCATCATCAATACAATTAAAATCTCTGTGGAAAAGTGGAACAAAATTATATTAACATTTGAAGATAGACTACAGTTAATAAAAATGGTTTTATTGCCAAGATTCTATATATAGCATTGGCAATACAACTGTTACCAGAAAGGAATTTACTCAAAGAAATAAACTCATGCCTAATAAAATGTTTATGGTTTCCCAAAAGAAACAGAATAGCTTTATTACATCATGGAAACAGGGAGGATTAAACTTTACTGATATAGAAACATATATAAAAGCGTCACTATCTAAAACAATCTCAGATTGGATAAGTCCAAATTATTTTGCAAATTGGAAAGAATTACTAACTGTAATATCAATAAATGAATTTGATTTACAAAAAAACATTTCAAATAGATAAAAACAATTTGCCATGGCAAATATGTATTAGTATGCAATATAACATAACTAAGCCCACTAAAACTCGTATGGTTAATTATTACATTGACTCATTTATGAAAATTATTAATGCAAATATAGATTTCAAAATCTGGTTTGATCTTTTAACATCACTCATAGTTACAAAGAGCTATCCACATAAAATATATAGAGAAATAATTAATTCTTGGGAACAGAAAGGATTTGTTTGTTGATTTCAATGTATCAAAGAACTATGGATATGCAAACAATAGAAACAACATACAAAATTCCACAACACGATTGACTAACTATGCAAAGCATTCTGACGTAGTCACAAGATTTATCTAGAATAATTAGTAATTCTTCATTTAAAGAAATACCTAAGCTTACAAAATACCTATATGAAATCCTATATAATGATTATGATATGGGAAATAGTATTTTGAATATTTTACAAGATATTGATAAGTCATAAAACAACACCCAAATCCTCATATTGGAATTATATAACAAAAGGACACTCATTACAGTTAACTGAAGAAATTAAATCAAATATTTTATTATCAATAAAACATACATCCTTTACACAATACTGGAAAGTTTTTAATTGGAAATGCTTGCACAGAGCATTCTTAACTCCAGACAGAATTACTAAAATTAATTCTTCCACAAAGGGTATATGTTGAAGGTGTGAGCACAATGTAAATTGGAATCACATTTTTTTGACTGTGTTAAAATTAAGGCATTTTGGAAAGGTATTAAAAACATTTTACAAGATTTAGTTAATGAATCATTTAACTTATCAAAAGCTCTAGTATTATTAAATGTGTACGAAGGTCCTCATTTGAATGAGTCAAATATGTATCTCAAGGAAGTGTATAACAAGAAGATGGAATACAAACACAATACCGACTTTGGAAGACTTCTACAGCCTACTGAAGACCACAGCATTGTTGGAATTTAAAATTAAAGAATTAAGGCTTCATCCTAAGCCATTTATTAACAATCCATGGAGAAAAGTCTTAACATTGATTGACACTTTGTAATAACTGAACAGATACACTCTGATAACTGGATTGTTATACCTATAAAGTAATTGTATATATTGAGCTCTGTTATAGTGTCAGGCTGATGTAAATAGGGTACATAGTTATTAAAGATGTTATATACAAATACTATGGAATTTATTCAACTGTATTTGAAAAATAATTTTTTTTGAGAAAAAAAGATCTATTATAGTGTCAGGCTAATGTAAATAGTGCATATAGTTATTTAAGATGATATGTATAAATACTATGGAATTCATTAAAATGTATTTGAAAAATAAAAAAAATTTTGAGGAAAAAAATATATCTAATTTGCTTGTTCAAGCTGTGGAGTATTCTTCTTCTGCTAATAAGTTCTTCCTGTTCTTGGATAACAGTTTCTTCCTTTTGTTATATAACCTTTTTATACTTGTGGTCCACCAAGGTAGTCTATTTCTTTGGGAGGACCTGGTTTTGATCCTGTCAGGTACAGCTGAGTCTGTATAGTTGTTAAATGTCAACACAGCGCATTTGTGTATTCCTCTGCATAGGAGTTGTCTGTGTTAGCAGGGGGTTTGAAACTTGTTATACACTTACTTAGTAGGCTAAAGTTTGCTTTGGAGAAATTTTTCAGTTTTTTTGCTTCTGTGAGGGTGTCAGGTCTGATCTCTACTTCAAACAAGATGAATTTATGGTCTGACCTTACCAGGGAGGCAACACACAGCGGGTAATGCAGTGACCCCCCCCCTCCATGTTGGTGAATATAGGGGTGCCAACTAACAGTTCCAGAGCATTTGAATTAACAAAGTCCAGGAAACTCATGGTAATTGTGTTTGTGCATGTTGTCCAGTCTATGGAAGGATAGTTGAAATTTCCTATGATCAAAGTGTTTGGCTGTATAGAGAGTGATTCTAGAAAGTTCACATAGCCGGTGTGTTTCTCTTGGTTCATGTTGGGGGACCTGTAGCTAGTGATGATTTGGTAGGGTGTTTTACCTATATTTATTTGTACCTGGAGTAGCACCAGAGAGGCATACTGTTTAACCACTTTTGAGATGTATTTGGATTTAATGAAGATGAATACACCCCTACTTCTGGTTCTTTCACACACATTTTAGGATCTGAATGTGTAGAAGGCATTGTAGCCTTGTACAGCTGGGGTGCTCTCTCTGGCCTTGAACCAAGTCTCAGTAACTGCACAGATGTCAGTATCTTCCAAGGTGAGGAATGTTTCCGGGGAATGCAGTTTTCTGTTTAGGCTACTAGCATTAAGCAGCATAATCTTTTTTTTTCTCAAAAAAATTTTTTTATTAATTATATGAATAGCAAGACAATTAAAAGATTATACATAACAAGAAGGCATAAATGAACATATAACAATTCATCTAGTGATAACAACCTTCCTGAGATTTTGATAAATTATTTAGAAATAAAACATACACCATATGTACACTATATACAAGTTAGGCGACCTGAGAGAGAAAAAAAAAAAAAATATTTAACATTAACTATTTAGTATGTTTAGAACCTTTTCTAACACAACCTTTCTAATAGCTTTTTTTTGGACTCCCACCTAAGTATCTTTGAGCATCAATAAATTTAAAAGCCATTTTCTGGAAAGTAACCCATTTTAATTTAGAACGATCAATCCAATTTTGTATTATATAAAGTTTTAGTAATGAGCAAATAAAAATGATAACATGAATATCAACTTTTGAAAGATGAATCAATGGAATATGTAGAATAGCAAATTCCCACGTCAACGTGGATTTTTGATATCCCATTTTCTGCAGTCTGACTTTCAAAGATGTCCACAATCTGTGAGAAAAATTACAATACCATAGAATATGAAGGAGGTCTGCTTGGGGATGAGAACAGCATGAACACGAAGGGGACTTATTTGGGTTAAATTTGTTTAATTTGATTGGGGTAAAGTAGGCATCATTATTAATCATTAATTGTGTGTATGCTAATTTTTAAAAGGGATAAATTCCTTAGTGTGTCTAATAGCCAGGACTTTCTGAGATTCTGACAATTGGGAATTATAATTCAACCAAACATTAGATAAAAGACAGTTGTGGTCCATCATTAAAGAATTAATTAATTTATATGAGTTTGAGAGCATTTTATCAGATGATGAAAGTATTTTGATAATCGTGTTAAGGTTTTTCAATTGTGAGTCTATGGGGACCAGACATACAAATTTGTTTTTAATTATTGCTCTTAGTTGTGTAAGAATTGGTGAGTAATTCCAGTTTACTTTCAATAACTTACGCCAGTCAGATAAAGGCAAGTCAAGATATTTCAAAACATCTCCTACTTTTAGATTTTTAATTAAAGGATAGTTTGTTAAGTTCAAAAGTTTATTGTCCAATAATATATTTGGGTTTAGATGAATTGGCTGAATATGGTGCAAGATCTTTTCTAGTTTACACATTTTGAGTAAGGTTTGGAAATCTCTAATCTTTTGTTTAAATACTGTAGATATATTTTTAATAAATAAACTATCCAGAGAGATAAAGGGAATAGCTTCAGGATTTAAATTATTAGAAATGACATAATTATACCATAATTTTATCCATAAAGAGTGATTTGGATAAGAAGTGTTATTGAATTTAGAGATAGTAAGAAGTTTATTGGATGAGACAATCAAATAATAGAGATAAAGATTAGGTAAACCCAAACCTCCCTTGTCCTTCGAAAATGCCAATCTAGAATAGGAAATTCTAACAGATTTAGGGAACCATATGAATTTTGCCAAAGCTTTATTTACAGACTCAAAAAAATTTTTTGAAATTATCTGATCAGATGATGAATTAAGCAGCATAATCTTGAGTTTGTCTTGAGTGGACTGCTTTATGTCAGGAATTTTGTTATTTTGACATTGCCTAAAAAAGTCACTATCTGGAAAAAGGAACTATGGGGAAGGCAAGCATCTATGCCAGTATCTGAAATCCTTGAGGAGACAGGAGAAGACCATCTCTGGCAAAGCAGTGTGGTCTGTCGACCATGTCTTCCCAGGCTGACAGATATTGGATTCCCCTTGACTGACACCAGAAGCTAAGCCAATTGTTGAAGTCAATAATTTTTTTGTCTGTATTGTGGCATCATCCTGGGTGAAGAATGCTACTTAGTGCTTAGGACACACCTGTCTGGGACTCATAATCTGAGAGTTCAGTCATGTCTCTCTTTATATAGTCCAGAGAGATACATCTCAAGTCATTCACTCCAACATGTTCTATGACAGAGTCATAACGGTAATTGTTGTGACTTGATTACGTGCATGATTTGAAGGATCCTGGCACCTGACAGGCAGCTAACCATGCCCAGCGTGGGTGAGGGGGGCATCAGTGTGTATCACTATAGAATTGCCTATTAGCAGGATATTAGGTTATGAGGTGTTTTGCCTTAGGGCTTTATTTGTTGAGACACTTGTAAATGTGTGTGGGTATGTGTAGTGATGTCTGTTTGTGTTCCAGTATGGTATGTGTGATTTGTTTGTGTTGGAGAGGTTTCTGTTCCTTTGGTAGGCTCTTAGTGAGTACCTCCACGTATGTGGGTCTATGTGACTTGACCCTGTCTTGTGTGAGAGGAGAGGTGCATGTCCTGACAATCTGTTTGATGTCTTGTTATTGTTAGATGAGAGGATTGATTCCAGTTTCATGGTGTAGTTACAGCTCTCACATATTGTATTTTTTTGCTTTAGGAGCAAGTGATTGTCAGTATACATGAGGCAATTACTAGATTGCCCCATGATGCCCATGTAAATCAGGCTGGCTGGTGAAATTCTAGGAAACTGACTGTCCATTGTAGCAGGTTATACTGTAAGTACTAGTTGAGGAGTGGGCAAGTTGGATCTGCTTTTGCTCAAGGACTAAATTAACTAACCTGACACTGCAGAAGCAATCCCAGAAAAACAGGCAAGGTCCAGCATTGTTTGTTAGGGACTTATTCTGCTGAGGATTAGGGATGAAGGAGTGTGGTGGCACTGCTCATTGTTCAGCTGAGGTGCCCACAGTGCTGCAGTGCACAGCTGAGTTGCGCGCAGTACAGCAGGGGAACTTAGGAGGGTTCAACTGACAGATGTCTAGAGAAAAAATTGTTTCTAGACATTTGTGTCTATACAGGGCATTGCTAACCATTGTGGTGCATCTACTGTGCAAATGGGAGGCTTATATACAGGTGAAACTAAACAGTTTTAAACTAGTCTGCCAATAGCAAATTACACAATGATCCTTCCTCCAGCAATCCTCAGATCAGACAGGGCTATATCCACATTCTTCTGCCCTAGGGGTGCAGAGGAACCCTTCCTAATGTAAGATGGCTGGATTTGAGTTCAAGTGTATCAAAAGCAGGTTAAATTTAGCAAGTCTGGATCTAGTCCATACTGTCTAAGCAATATTAAAGTGCAAAACAACTGCAGATAATGAAGTAGGCATAGACAGAAAAAAACAACAGTCCAAAAGGCACAAATTAATGCAGTAAAACAGTTAAATGCAGTTAAAAAATGCAGATAAAGCTCAAAGTAAACTTAATTTCTTGATTGTAGCTTTGGATGGCTTGGATTCAAGCAGAAACACTTTAGACCTCTGGCAAAGTATGCCAAATACAGAACAGCTCCCATTAATTGATCATTCTCAAACCCGCTCCTTGTTTGGGAGGGGCAATAAATGACTCATCAGTGAATTCTTTATTTTTGGTTGCTGCAACTATCACCAGATGGCCCCTAGACCAAAACTGCCTATACTTAGGATATGCTGGACCTTGCCTGTTTTTGTGGGATTGCTTCTGCAGTGTCAGGTTCCTAACATTCCTTCCTGATGACCAAATCTATGAAATAGTTGGCAGAAGGGACTATCCAAGAAGTAGAAATGACAAAGCTGTGTGCTTTCAAAGCATTTCTTCATAGTCTCAAATGTCCAGGATCCCCTCTGCTTCATTAATTTCAGGACTTTGACAGAGCTGACATTTTCCGGAAGGGATTGGGGAGACCCTTCTCTTTCATCCAAGTCAATGTCAGAGGTAACTGACTTAAAAAGGGAGTCTACATGTTTCCTTTAGCATCTTCTCTTCTTAGGAATCTCCAGCTGTGACTCATCAGAGTCTATGAAAGAGTCAGATTGCCGTTGCTGTGAATCTCTAATGTATGCCTGCCTGCTCATTCTTAAAGTGCATTCTTGAACATTTGCGTGGCATTATGATCGGCAATATGTCTAAGGCTCTTGCCAAGCATGTTTCTGCTAATGATGGCCATTCCTTCAATTTTATGGTGTTACAGTTAATCAAACAAAGTATTAGAGGAGGGGATTTAGTTAGTGTAACTGAAATGGCTGAGATGAGATGGATAGTTAAGCTGCAAGCTGCTAAAATCCTGGAACTTGATGGTAGAGTACCTTTAAAACCGGCACTCAAAGCCCGTTGATTGTTTCATTGAGTTTTTTAATTATGCTAATCATTGGATGATGTGTTTATAACGGTTTCCATGGTGGTATGGCGGTAACATTGTTACTTCACAGCAAAAGGTTCTCCTGTTGGATTCTTGGCTTGGCTTGGGAGTGCCTTCTGTGTGGAGTCTGCATGTCCTCCCCACGGTTAGGTAGTGTTGGAAAGACATGCATGCGTAAATGGGCATTCCTTCGTTAAAGGTTGGGTGTCGAGCTGGCACCTCGGCGTTTCATAAAAAAAATCTACTGCCAATCATTAGCGGACCGGAGTTCCGCTGTTGCGACCCCTTACCGGGAAAAAGCCAAAAGACAAACAAAAAACATTGGATGATGTGTTTATAACTTTGTTATTCATTGGATGAGAATTTTAGGGATGAGTTTTCATTGGTTCACTTGTTTTTTATCTTTGATAAATACTACTGAATTTTATTGATGTTAGATTTGCTGAAACACCATAGAGCATGAAAGCTCTTATCTCCTGTTTTAATAAACTGTTTGAACCAACAGCTTTGGTTATCAGAACAGTCATTTTTTTCATTTGGATTTGTTTGAAGATTTGACTGGAAGAAGACCTTTAATTATTATTCTTTCTATCTGCTAATAGACTGGTACCATCTGTAGTAAGGGGTGGTAACCCTAACCATAATGCTGTCCCTTCCCCTAACCCTAACCTTACACCATAATATTGTTAAAACCTTCCTGTAACATTGATTGCCATCATTCAGACAAATTTGAGGCTAGTGTTATGCGGTGGGTTAGTTTTAATATCAGGAGAGGAAATAGTTTTCCTCTCGTGATATTACTGTTTTTGGTTTTGTTTGTGTTCACTATTCTTTATGATAGAACTTATTTTGTAGGTGTTTTACATTCTACATTAGGGTGGTTTGGTCATGCACAATACACCCATATATGTATCACTACTTGTATCAAAATTGTAAAAACCTGTAAGTAGCTATGAAAATAGTAAAAAGATATTAGTTTTAAGATGAAAACAAAAGAATGACAAGTACTTAGCTACTAGCTAGAGGAACGAGATCTATTCTTATTGGCAGCAAATGATAACTGAAGCAGAGGCTCACTAGGGATTGTGGGAAAGTTTGAGGGAGCTCAAGGCACCAGAGCACTAGCTGATGGCCAGATCTGATCAGAGAAGTGTCGCGGTACCCCACCTGTTAGATCAGACAGACTGATGAAGTAGGTACATATGTAGAGAAAAACACAAAAATACAACAGAGCAACAAGACAACAAGAGTACAAGCAAACCTCACAGCTGCGAGCAAAGACATCAGAAGGTACATAATGGTAATCAAGATAAATAATATGGTGTAAACAATATGGCCTGAATTCAGAAAAGTTACCATGAGGGGTACACGATCAAAGTGAAATTTTTGTATTCAGAGACAGCCCTACTACAGTGCTTCTGTCTGAAGACATGCAGCACCATGATGGGCTGTCTCCACAGCTATGACAGATGCTAATGAGGCATTCTCAGGCACAGGCATATCCTAATTAGCCATGTGCTCTCCACTGGAACTGCCTGAGGTAAGGTATTTATGCAGCAATGTAATTCAGGGAATCACTTGGCTGAGTGAATTAGGACTGCTGCTTTTGGCTGCTCATTAACAGGATCTCAGGCATTATTCAATGCCTGTAAGTGTTCACGAGTTATATGGGAAAGAGACAGGGAACTTAATAATTCTTCCTTCTACAAACATAGAAAGTCACTAGTATAACAGCTTTAGCACTGCCATGCATTTACTGAAGGATATGAAGTGAGAAACTATAATTTCTGGAATTAAAGACTAAATGTAATCATCTGTTATTTAACAGGAAAAATGAGATACAGGGGCAGTCTGACAACACAGCAACAGGTATATGTGGTATGTGAAAGTGGGAGTGCATATGTGTGCGTGTGTCTGAATGTGTGTTTAGTATATGGGACAGTGAATGGGGGGTGCATGTGCCATAGCTCTCAAAATTTCATCTCCTAAATGAGGAACACTTCTCACAATGTGGAACAAATGGGCAGAATGTGGAACACCTTCTAACAGCTTACTAACAGCTTCAACTAAGAAGGTCACAGGATGGTTAAAATTTGCTACTTTATACTTAGAAGTTCTTATGGTGAATTAATATGATTCAGTACTATTTACAATGGATATTAGTTAAAAAAATTCCTAACACTGAATGTGCAGCAGAACCTTTCAATGTGAAACTTTGAGGAACATGGACTTAAGATCCAAATGAGGAATCTTCCTCATAATGAGGTACACTTGAGAGGTATAACATGTGCTAACATAATACATTAGTTGCCAATGTTAACTACTGCAGGAAAGTACTGATCTGCACTTGCAGTAGATAGCAATTCAGAGACATGCAAATTAGCCAACAATGAGATTTTCCCTCATTGTTTCCAGTGTGTTTTTGAGTACAATAATATTTCATCACAGAAACAGGGCCTTTTTACTGCAGGCCTTAACCCAACTGTTTCAGGATTCACAATGAGTTCAAAAAGTGTAACTTCTTTGCAAAGGGTATCACTGTCTTAACTAAAGTAAAGCATTGACTAACTTTAAAGGGCAGCAGACATATTTATTTATAATATTTATAGGGAATAAATTCTGCCAGCAGCCAAAGCACACATATAAACTGTACATTAAGTAATTAAAAACATAGCTGGAAAATAATAAGCTGAGTTGGCCAGTTTCATTAAAACACATTCCCAGGGATTCATTAATAGTGCAGCTACATTGCAACAAGTCAACACTGTTAACTTTTCCAGCATGACGGACAGTATTACTAATCAGATATTCATGCAGACAAGACAGTGTGAGCAATGAGGAGGATCTTGTCATGGCTGCAGCACAGGCTCATTGTTAGATTTTAGCAATACACTTTGTGGACACATCTAAATATAAGAAGTGAACAGGGACTGTTCACAAGAAACCCCGGTAGTTGATGTGAGTGAGTGAGTGAGTGAGTGAGTGAGTGAGTGAGTGAGTGAGTGAGTGAGTGAGTGAGTGCAGTTGTTTAATGTTTACATAATCAACACCATCAAATACACACATAAGAATATGTGCAATGGAAAGGCAAGAAAAACAGATGCTGGGGCTGGAGCTGAGGTTACTAAAAGAGGTCACGGAAATAATGAACATAAAAGTGCAAAGCAAGCTGAAAAACAAAACATTAGATGGAAAAGTAGACCTTAGAATGTCTACAATATGGCCTTTTTAAAAAGAGAGATGTGGGATTTATAGTAATGTGATGTAACAACCTGCACCATATCTAACAACAATTGAGCGTTAGCCATGGACCCATACTATACTGTGAATGCCATTTTAAACAAAAATATATTGTTTCAAGGTGGTTTAGTGCAGCAATTCAGTTCATATGCCAGTATATTCACTTTGTAATGTCAAGGTGATACACTACAGACATATAGTACAAGAGGTCATAAAAACACATGCCTCTGAAATGTATCACATGTACAGGCAGACATTTTGCAATTGCCATGCAATACATTAAACATCCATTTGTAAGTACACAGATAAATCAAAGAAGGCAGTGCAGCCATTAGGAATTCATATTCCCCAAATGCCCATCTAAAGAGCGGCAGAAGTATCCAGAAAGATAATTATATTTGAAAATGGAAGCCTACCCCACATAATGTATATGCTCATTACAGGGTGGTTTACTTATAGGGAACGTAACGGATGACAGTACTGAAAGAAAAACACTTATGAATGAAACTGAATACCTGGCTATGTCGCTGATAAGCTGTACACTACTGTGTTAACAGGGCATGCTACACAGAGAGTGGTATGAAAGGTGAGTAGAAAATATATTTTGGGAGAATGGAATGGTTTTCTAGTGAAATGCTGGCTTCTGTAATGTCGAGTGCTGACAAGCTAAAAAATGTCCTAAAATCCATGAAAACAGCAAATCTCAAAGATAGCTGTTCTCCTTTAAACTTATATTTTGCTGAGGGATAGCTTTTACATACTGAGATCACTATACCTTGGAGAAAAGGGAATATTACAGGAAATGGCCAACACGGACTTATATGTAAGCCCGTTTTTCAGACTTTCAGTCTCTATGTTTTGGGACTTATTCTAGTAGGTTCCAACAGTTCCAACATTTAAAATTGTTAACAAATGGAACACTTGACAGTGGGACAAACAAAATGCACATAACAGGGTTTGAGCCCCTGACTGTCTTCAGCTATAAATTCACAAGAAAATACAGTTGCAGATAAGAAAATACCAGTGCTGTTGATGGAGACAAAGCATTCAACAGACTGAGATGGGATTGTATGAGTAGAGCAATGGAAGCATTTGCATTCCTTGATACAATAATAAGATTAAATAGGAGAATATATGAAAAATCAGAGGCAAAAATTAAAGTGAGAGGGTTCCTCTCTGATAAGTTGTGTCTGAATAGAGGAACTAGGCAGGGGTGTCCTTCTTCCCTTTTGTTATCTGCATTATATGTAGAGCCTTTGGCAAATAAGGGACTCAGAAATTCAAGGATATAATTGGTATGGTAATCAAGAAAAGTTGACTTTATTTGCAGATATTATTTTGAAGCTGGTAAAACCAGAAAAAGGACATCCCAGGGTTGTGTAACATTTTGAGACAGTTTTAATTTTTTTTTGGGATACAAAATGAATGCAGACAAAACAAAGGCTATAACTATAAACTACGTACCCACACATGAATTGGTTCAGCAATACCCATACATATGGGGGCATGAAAAAATGAAGTACTTATGCGTATGGGTTAAAAGGATTCTGTTATGGCAGTTAAGGATATGTGGGAAGAGAGTAAACAAAATTTAATACAAAAATAAGAAACTTGACGCTCTTGTTTACAGATATAGATAGCAGGATACAAGCAGTGAAAATGTTTTTATTCCCTTTTAATTTTATATACAGGCCAGGCATATTTTTATTAACCAGAGGAGAAGCTGGGGACAGTAATTAATAAAGAATTGAAGGATTTTTTCTGTGAGGAAAAGAGAGCAAGAGCCAAGTGAGATAAGCTGATCCTTCCAAACGAACAAGGTGTTTTAGGATTACCTGATTTGAAGGGATAATTTAGAGGTATACAGTTATGGCTCATAGACATAACACAAGTGGAAAGCTTTAATTCAAAGTGGAAAGTGATGATGATGATGAAGTGGGGGCATTCAAGAAATAAGGTGAGAATGGGATTTTGGATGCAGATCCTTTAGGAGAATAACAACAGCCATACAGAATATTGTATTTATGAATTATTCCGAGAACTAAGCTAATATAACAATGGAGAAAGGAGATTCTGTCAATAGGGATGACTGTAATTTGTGGTACAGAGAACAGGCTAGAGGGGGCTGAAATTTACTGAAAAAATGGCAAAGAAACTAATGTATTGGGAGCAAATAACTAGAGTGAGAAATGTAATAGAATGGAGAGAGGCCATGAAGACATTTGGACTGCAGGCTAGAGACTGCCTTCCCTATTAGGGACTGATATCAGAATATAGACAAAGAGAAAAGGATAAGGGAATCCTAAGCAAAAGTCCTGCTCTGACAGAATTTTGAGTCGAATCTAGAACAGAAGCTGCTGTTAAAATACAAATAATCAGTAGAACATATAAAATATTGCATACTAACTATATAAATCAATCAGAGGAGGTTAGGGATACAGACAATAGGCAAGGGGGGGGGGCTGGGATTTATTAGAGAAGACTGGCAAAGGAACCAAAGTACTGGGAGCAAATAACTAGAGAGGGAAAGGTAATAGAGTGGGAGGAGGCCAAGAATGTTTTTGGAAGGCAGGTTAGAGATTGCCTTTCCTATCAAGGACTGATATCAGAGTATAGGCATAGGAAAGAAATAGGGGGCACTAAACAAACAGACCAACACTGGTAGAGTTTTTAATAGAATCTAGAATAGAAGCTACTGTTAAAATAGGGATAATTAGTAGAACATATAAAATATTGCATGATAACTATAGAAATAAATCAGAGGAGGTTAGAAAAGATTGCGGAGAGAGACTGGATAAGCAGTTCACAAGGAAGCAATGGGAAAACATATGTATGGATCCCAAATATGCGTGAAAGTCTAGATTTAGTATTTTTGCTTGGAAGTCTTTGCATAGGTATTTTATACCCTAAGCAGATTCCAAATAATTTTTCTTCTGGTGGATGGAAAATGTTGGAGGTGTAACTGGGAACATATGTGTTTTGGGAGTGTAATGAGTATTCAGAATTAAAATTCCCCTACAGTGCTCTGTCAGAAATATTGGGTGAGCAAATGGGTGTAGCAAAGGAAATGATTTGGGCAAAGAGAAAGGGATAAGGGAATCAGGATCTGAATTGCCCAGAGACAGTAAGGCCTTGTTAAAAATTGCTAATGAAAATCAAAGTCTAAACCAACTGTACCCGAATTAGTGAATATTGCAACAGAGATAAAAGAACTGGAAGTGGGATGTTTAGAAAAGGGTAGCAGCAAACTACATAGAAAAAAATGGAAACTGTGGGAATAATACATGCAGAATAATGTTTTGCAGGAGGAGTAAGGTTTAAGGGAAGGCAGGAATTTATCAATTTGTGTAATGCTGCATTGATGATAATTATATAAAAGCATGTATGTGGTGTACAATATTTGGAACTGTGAATATGTTAAGAAGGTTTGTTTTCTTTTATATAAATATATGTCTGTCTGTGTCTTCAGGGATAATTCAATAAATGTTTTAAAAAAGAAAGTACAGTTGCATAAGTCCTCCTTACCTGCAACAGTAGATGTTCAAATTTCAGTTTGTCTCAATGGCATATGGGTTTTGTGCCTATAAAAAAACAAACTGGCAGCTTTCTGGTGCTTAGAATCCCTACCTCTGACTCCATGTGATACAGAATCAGCTAAGTCCATCCCATCAGGGGAAGCCTAAAATCTGTCACAGGAAGTCAGTTGTTCAGGCTTTTAGGAAAAAAACAAGAAGGACAAGAAGCAAGAATTGCCTGAAACCAACCAATTTGCAGCCAAAAAACACCAACACAAATAGCCAAAGCCAACCAACAACACCACAAGGTTGGATACCAGAGCTACTGCACTATGGTACCTCCTATACCGAGTCAACAGATATTGCCAATATACTGGCCGACAGATTTAGTGCCAACTTTACCCCTCTCTCCCCCACCAAAGGACCAATCACAATACCAGTAGATTGCCAGGTACCCAGTATTACTGCTGTACAGGTTAAAACAACACTGTCCAAGGACAAGAATACAGCTTCTATGGGACCTGACAATATCCCTGGTTGTGTTCTACATGAACTACAGAGTGAACTGGGACCTCATCTGCATGCCCTGTTCAATCACAGCCTCAACTCAGGCTTTGTCCCTACCAAATGGTGCACTGCTACAGTCATCCCTCTCCACAAAGGAGGAGTGACTACAGACTCTGGAAACAATCATCCCATTAGCCTGATGAGTCTGATATGCAAAGCTATGGAACACATCATCATGGACCTAATAAACAAGGATATAGAGAATCTCCAAACTCTGGATCCCACACAGTTTGGTTTTGTGAAGGGTAGATCATGCCTGCTCAACCTGGTCAACTTCTTTGAGTCAGTCACCTGAACTGTGGATGAAGGCAAGGTGGTTCATACAGCCTACCTTGATGTGGCCAAGGCCTTTGATACTATTCCCCACTCAGGAATCATAGAAAAACTCACTAAGCTAGGCATCAACCCTTATATCACTGGGTGGATTGCAAACTGGCTCACAGAAAGAACCCACAGTGTGAAAGTAGCTGACTCCAAGTCAGACTGCCGACCAGTCACAAGTGGAGCCCACAAGGTTCAGTCCTGGGTCCTCTCCTGTTTGGTATCTCCTTCTCTGAAGTCCAGGCCAACACGAAAGGACTCTGGCTGACAAAGTTTGCAGACAATTACAAGTTGAGAGCTGTTATTAACTCGCCAAGTGATGTTGACATCCTACAGAAAGGTCTCACTGAGACCAATGACTGGTGTTGAAAATCATGGCCTTAAGCTCAATGCCAAAAAATGTGTCATCATCCCCTTTGGGAAAAACCCAGTTCCCAAGAATTACTACATCAATGGTAGTCCACTGAACACAGAAGACGTTATAAGAGATCTGGGAACACAGGTTGACAGCAACCTCTCTTTTGACCACCACATTGTCACAGTGGTCAAAAAGTCCTTCTATGTGGCACATCTCATTACTAAGGGTTTTGCATCCAGGAAGAAAGAGGTCATTGTCTCCCTCTACTCTTCCCTCATTAGGCCAATCATCGAGTACAATGCCCCATGTGGCATGTGCCTCACTAGACACCTGCAACAACTGGAGAGGCCACAAAAGCTTGACTTACAAAGCCATGTCTGACCCAGCTCTGTTAGAAATGCTATATCTAAAGAAATCCCAATCCGTCCACACTACACACTCCAGGCACCTCAACCTCATTACCACAATCAACAGAACAAGCTGGAGGGACAGGTTCATAACCCAGAGACTGCCCATGCTATGGAACAGACTTCCAATACACGCCAAACAGAACACCTCACTGGCCCTCTTCAAGAGAAATCTTGATGAGTGGATGGGAAATATAAAATTCACCCCAGGGATCACTCCAGTGGCTCTACTCGACAGAGGCACTGGGAACTAAGGTCGGGCGGCACAACATCAGGGTAATCCTATGGGCTAGGCTTGTAAAGGTTCCAGGGCCATTAGCCTAGTACACACCTATGAACCTAAGAACCATCGAACTATATATAAAGCAGGAGGAATTGCAGTTGGGTGTTGCCACTGATACAGTGTGAAATTTGAATATCTGCAGTTACAGATAAGTTGGAATTAAACAACTGTATGATGTTCTTCATTCATACTGCCTCAATAGCATATAGCTAGATACCCAAAGTTTACACTACTTAAGAGGAGGAAGAAGAATGGTCCTCACAACGCCTGATCTGGAACTTGAGAAAGAATCCAGTTTGTAGTGCTTTGTAAAGGTATGAACAGAGGACCAGGTTACTGCCTCTACAATCCTTCTAGAGTCCTTTGCTTTCCAAAATGCCACCAAGTAGGATAAGGCTCTGGTGAAATGTGCCTTAACCTTGACTGGAATAGATTTACCATGGTGTGAGTAAAAAAAAAAAAAAAACAGAGACAGATTGACCCTTCTTAGGCCTAGAACAGGAAATATACAGTTGTTCAGCTTTCCTGAAGGGCTTAGTTCTGTCAAAGTAGTACCTGAGCTTCCTGTGCATATCCAAGATAAGAAGAATCTTATCTTCTTTGTTTTCTAGGTTTCAGAAAGAAAACTAGGTGAGTGATTACTTGATTCAGAGTAAATTCAGAAACAACTTTTGGCATGAAAGATAGATTAGTGTGGAAAACAACCCTGTCCTTGTAGAAAATCAGATAAGGTTGGCTCACCATGAGAGCTTGCATCTCAGAGACTCACTTTACAGATGCCAGAGCAATAAGCAAAACAATTTTTCAAGTGATGAACTTTAAATCAGCCTTGAAAGGCAGGTAGAAAAGGAGATAAGTTAAAATTTTCAAGAACAAAGTCAAGATTCCAAGGAGGAAGAATGTGATTTTGAGGTGGTTTCAAGTGCAACACTCCTTAACTGTTTGATCACTAAAAGAGATGAGGGGGGATCCACGGGCAGACAAGCTGAGATGGCCACAAGATGTAGCTTGGTAGATGCATAAGATAAGCCACTGTTGCACAGCTCACTCAAATATTTCAAAACCAGAGGTGTAGACACTATACCAAGTCCTCAGTTATCAGTTAGGCACCACCTAAAAAACCTGTACCACTTGTAAACATAATGTTTTTTAGTTGCAGATTTTCTTACCTTCTGCAATACCTCCTGCACATCCTCATGGAACAAGTGCTTAAAATGTATCAAGATATAATCATCCAGGCTGTCAGTTGCAATTGCTCTAAGTTGAGATACACCAGCTGCCCATGACACTGTGTGAGCTGATCCAGAATGTGAGGAAGCTTGTGATAATTGCCATTGGCCATTTTCATTAAAAAGGAGAACCAACTTTGCCTGGGCCAAAAGGGGAGTTCCACAATTATCCTGGGTAATTCTTTCTGAAACTCCAGAAGTATGGAAAGGGCAGAAATACATAAAGGAATATTCCTGTTCAAGGGAAAGAGAATGTGTCTGTCCTCTAAGCGTGGCTGCAAGGATGTCTCAGAGTTTTTCCAACTGTCTGTTTTGACACACACACACACACACACACACACACACACACACACACACACACACACTAATAAAAATGAAAGGGATCTTATCTGAGTCTGGAAGCTGTAATCCATCAATGCAGAGTGCTGAGGAAATTCAACTGTGTGATTCCTACACCTGGCACTAAAAGATTGACCAACTGACTTCCTGTGACAGTGGTTTGACTTCCCCTGATAGAGGGCCTTAGTCGATCCTCTAGTCACAGGAGAAGATTCTGAGCTCTAGAAAGTTGCCAGTTTGGGTTTTTGCAGGCAAAGACCCCCATATACCACTGAGAGAGTGTGAACAATGAACATTAATGTATTAGCAAAGCATGCAACAGGAGCACTTACAGTAGGACAAACAAAATAAGTACATTACAGAATCTGACCCCCTGACTATCTTCAAGTATATATATTCTTCAAAATAGTGCATTAGCAAGGCATGTCACAGAAGAGCTCATCCAAAAAGTAAGTAGAAAACACATTTCAGGGGAATGAAACACTGGATAGCAAGGGGTGAAGTCATTTACGTGCTCTACTCAGAGAAACAGGCAGAAGGATATAATTAAGGTTGCTATGTATCTGTCCAAGACAGGAAAGACACTAATCATGACAGGTATTTTGTCATCACCTAGAATTATGCCAAGATTCAAAGACAAGGAATTTGGCTGTAAGAAAGTACACAAGCACACACAATGGCTGACAGCCAATCCTTTACCCTTTGGCCCTTCCTTGGCTAGTATTTTGCTTTTTATTGGAAAAAGTCGCCCACTTCTTAGTGCATCATTCTTGCATCTGCTACCTGCTACCATCCAATTCGGAGTTAGTAAATTACAGCAGTCTGAAAGGCATTTAGGAACTTCTGTTGTTTTTGTGAGCAAACCCTTCTTGAGGTCCAAGTGTGACACTTAATCAGAGCATATTGTTGTCAAGCACATACAGTAGAAAATAGCTGATGCAACTGGTATAAAAAAAAAATAGAAGTTATGTTCTTACCATAACGTTCCATGTTAGTTGTCTTCTTCTCGCCTTCTTCTTGCTGGATGGGTTCGGAGCCGACCTCGGCTCCGACTCGGCCACTCTAAAAGCTCGAGAGTTGGTTCCACCGGCTCGAGGCTCCCCTTATATCCCACAATGCTAGGCGAGAGTTACCTCAGATCTCGTTTGTAAGCTAACCCCAGCTTATAATAGTAACAGAATAACTCTAAACAGAGTCCACCTCTAACAACAGGGAGAAAGAAGGGTGACCTACATCCTGATTCAGGAAATATGCAAGCAGCATATGCCTAATAAAAGAGGTGGTAGAAAGAGAGGTCACAATCACAACTCCTCTAGGTCTGTCCAGGCCAGGGGGAAGGAGGGTGGGACGCAAGAAGAAGGCGAGAAGAAGACAACTAACATGGAACGTTATGGTAAGAACATAACTTCTATATGTTAAGTTGTCTATCTACTTCATTCTTGCTGGATGGGACCGCGTCCCTAGCACCTTGTCCCGGGTGGCCTAACGGAACAGACTTCTGAGAACAGTGGAACCAAAGTTAGCTCTATGCCTAGAAGCTAGATCCAACTTATAATGAGAAATGAAAGTGTGAGGAGTAGCCCAAGTAGCCGCTGCACAAATGGTGTCAATAGGCAGTCTGTCTTGGAAGGCTAGGGAAGTAGCCAAAGCTCTGGTAGAATGGGCCTTAGGTTTATTAGGCAGCTTTTGGTGTCTAATCTCATAAACAAGGGTAATCAAAGATGTAAGCCATCTAGATAATGATACCTTTGAAACTGAAAGTCCCTTTCTGCCTTCTGCATAGGAGACAAACAGTTGGTCAGATTTTCTGAATTGTTTTGTTCTATCCAAATAGTACCTCAACTGACGATGAACATCTAGCCAGTGTAATTTTTGTTCAGACCTATTGGAATATTCTGGAAAAAGACAGGGAGGTCAATGCTTTGATTTAGATTTGATGTCGAGACTACCTTAGGCAAAAGGACGGGTTGGTTCGTAAGGATACCCTGTCCTTATGGAACAATAGATAAGGAGGTCGACAGCTGAGTGCATGAAGTTCTGAGACTCTTCTAGCTGAAGTAATAGCTACCAGAAAGAGAGTCTTCCATGATAGCAATTTTAAAGAACAGGAGGCTGCAGGTTCGAAAGGGGTAGAATCAAAGAAGTAAGAACTAAATTTAGGTCCCAAGGAGAAGGAGGATTTCTTATAGGAGGTCTGAGAAGAAAAACTCCTTTCAAAAAGGCTTTGCAAAGCTTGTGGGACATTAAGGCAGACTCAGAAATACCCACATGAAAGTTAGAGATAGCTGCCAATTGAACTTTAAGAGTAGAAGGGATGAACCTGCATGGAAGAGTTCAGCTAGAAAATCAAGGACTATTTGGATGGAAGCAGTGAAAGGATCTATGTCCCTTCCTTGAGCCCAATATGTGAAACGTTTCCACTTACTCAAATAAATCTTCCTAGTGGAAGATTTATGGGAAGCTATCAAAATATCTCGAACAGAGTGAGATAATTGAGGAAGCCTGGCTAAGGTTGGAACTGGAGGAACCAAGCAGTGAGGTTCAGAGAGGGGAGGGAGCGATGTAACTGACCCGATTGATGGATCAAAAGGTCTGGAACTAGGTCCAGATGCCAAGGTCACTCCAGTAGAAATTGATGTAGAAAGGGGAACCACACCTGTCGAGGCCAGTAAGGAGCAATGAGGATCAACGAGGCCTTCTGAGCGATAGCTTTCTGTATCACTTGAGAGATTAGTGGGAAGCGAGGAAATGCATACAGAAGTCCCCGGGGCCAAACTTGGACTAGAGCGTCTCTGCTGGGTTGGCCTGGTAAAGGGAATAGGGTGAAATAATGTCTGCACTTGCTGTTTTGGGGAGTAGCAAAAGATCGCAGCAAGGCTGACCCCACTTGAGAAAAATCTCTCACAATAGAGTCTTTCAGAGACCACTCGTGAGGCATGAGGATAGCTCTGTTCAATTTGTCCGCTATTTGATTGGACTTCCCGGGGATGTGCGTTGCTATCAGAAAACGCTGAGAAGAAATCGCCCATTGCCACAATCTGAGTGCTTCTCGACACAGGGGTAGGACCTGGTTCCGCCTTGTTTGTTGATGTACCACACTACAGACATATTGTCTGTCTGGATTGCAATCGTTCCCAAGGGGAGAGAGTCTTGAAGGGCTTGCAACGCTAAAAGCACTGCTCTCATCTCCAGAACATTTATGTGCAAGTGGCATTCGTCTGGTTGCCATGTGCCCTGGACCGTCCTGCCCTGATAATGCCCCCCCCACCCGATCAGGGAGGCGTCCGTTGTCAGAGTAGCAACCGGAGGGGAGGAACATAGGGTCTTCCCAACCTCTGCTGAGGCGAAGACATCCACCACATGAGATGATTTCTGCACGCCTGCGTGATCATAATGGTGTGGGACATTGGAAGTTGCTGGTATGACCATTGTGTAAAGAGCATCCATTGAAGGATTCGCATGTGGAATCTGGCTAATGGAAGCAGAGGTATGGCAGCCGCCATAATTCCCAACACTTTCAGAACTAACCTGGCTTTGATTCTGTTGTTGATGAAAAGGAGTGAGACCAGTCTGTGTATGTCTGTTATTCTCTGATCTGTTAACCTCGCAGACATGTCTACTGTGTCTAGATTTGCGCCTATGTAGGTAATAGTACGACAAGGCGACAAAACAGACTTTTTGCAATTTATTGAAATGCCTAACTTTTGACAAATGCGAAAAGTGTAATCCCTGGCCATCAGAAGGAGATGCTTGGTGGGAGCTGTGAGGAGCCAGTCGTCCAAATATGGAAACACCTGGAATCCTTGTCATCTCAGGTGAGAAGCTACCACTGCCATGCATTTGGTAAACACCCGGGGGGCAGTGGTGAGACCAAAGGGCAGGGCCCTGAATTGAAAATGACTGGTTCCCAGCCTGAAGCGGAGGAATCTTCTGGAGCGTCTGTTCATTTTATGTGATAGTACGCATCCTGAAGGTCTATAGAGCACATCCAGTTTCCTTTTCCCAATAGGGGAAGGATGGACTGCAGCGTGACCATCCGAAATCTTGTTTTCTTGACTGATCTGTTCAAGATACTGAGATCCAAAATTGGTCTCCAGTCCCCTGTTTTCTTTGGAACTAAAAAGAACCTTGAGTAGATTCCAGATCCTTGCTGGTCTGCTGGAACTGGCTGAATTGCTCTTTTTGCAAGCAGCTTTGAAATTTCCAAAACCGCTAGATCCCTTTGTGCGGGTGGAACATCTGGGAGGGATTTTTTTGATTGTTTCGGAATGCGAAGAAAGGGGATAGAATAGCCTTCAGAAATGACGGACTGTACCCATTTGTCTTGAGTCAGGGATAGCCAGGCTTTTGGGTACAGTGACAACCTTCCCCCGACTGCCTCCGAAGGTGGGCAGCCGGGCAACACCCCAGGGATGCTGAAAGGGCTTATCAGAGAAGGCTTCTCGATTGCCCTGGTTCTGCGGAGCCCCCCTGCCTCGAGGGCGACGTCTACCATTGTTATTCCCGCCTCTGCCTCTGGCGGGGTAACGACTTTGTGCGTCAGGCGAAGTCCCTTGATTTTGTTTACGGAACCACATTTTCCCACCTTTCTGGCCTTTGGGGTAAGGCCTAGAAGGAGTAGAAAAACGGACTCCGACGGCAGAAAGAGTCTTGCCATCAGTCTCGCACCTAGTCAAGGTTTCTTTCACTTGAGGGCCAAAGAGAGATGATCCATCAAACGGGGAGTTAGTGAAAGACGTCTTGAAGGGGTCCGCAAAATTGCATAGCCGCATCCAGGCATGCCTACGTAAGGCCACACCTGTCCCTGCGGACCTACTCGCTCCATCAGCCACATAAGAAAGGAGGCGCATGGAGGAGTTGGCTATGGAGTTAAGGGTAGCCAGCTGAGTGTTCATTTTATCTTGAAACCCTGCAGCTGTAGGATCCTTCAACATGTCACTCGCTTCTTTAATCAAGTCCCTTTGAAGACGAGTGAAATGGCACAGGTAGTTCAGCTTAACGCATAGTAAATGTCGCTGATGAAAACATCCGCTTCCCGTACCTGTCCATGGACCTAGATTCCTTGTTAGGTGGATGGACAGGTACTGAAGGATCAGCTAGTTCCTTCTTAGTGGCTGCAGCTACCACCATAGCATCCACAGAAACTCCTTTTGTCAAGAACTGCTTGTCTGCTGGTGCCGTTATGAATTTGGAGGGTCTCCTGGGAGTGGGGTCCACTGAATCAGGAGCCGTCCATGCCTTTTTAGCAACCACCTGCATGAGGGGGTCAAAGGGGGGGGACACCCAGGAGGTGGAAGGGCGAGAGCCAAACGCCTCAAGATATACAGATTCATCCTCCGAAGGGTTAAGGGCTGGCCAATTTCCCCTCTGCTTCAGGATCTCTAGAATGTCTGCAAAAGAGACATCTTCAGAAGGGGAACGGGGGGAACCCTCGGAATCATCTAAATCTGTATCAGATGTGATTGACTCAGGTGAGTCAATGTGTTTCCTCTTACACTTCCTCTTCCGAGGGGGCTCTTCTGCCAAGTCAGGAGAGGCCTCGGAAGAGGATGAGATCCCCACAGGGGGTTCCTGAGAAGTTGGCTCTCTGCGGTCCGGGATGAGGGAGTGAGTCGACTTGACCTGAGGCACCGTAGAGGGAGGGGCAGACGGTACCGACTGTGGGGTAGAGCCAGGCTCTAACACACTCCGCATGACCTCGAAAGCACCCCTGTCAGGCAAAGCCGGAGGTCCCCACTCGGAGAAGCTGAGAACCCCCCTCGGCACCGACAGTGATGGCTCCGAGGCCGATGTCGGAGCCGAACTCACCAGCGCCGAAGCTCCGAGAGGAAGAGCGGGGTCGGACAAGGGTCCGATGCCACTCACCCCCTCGGAGCCGACGAGGGAAGTCCGGCGCCGAGATTCTTCCAAGGAAGAAATCGGAGCCGACGGAGCCGAAGACAATTGTATCGGCTCCGACGCTATCACAGTCTCGGTTCCGACATGACCCGGCTCCGAGCTCAAGAGAGTCGAAGGAGGAATATATTGATGGACAGGGGCAGGCATCGACTGATGAGTCGGGCTCTGAAGCATCTGGGCCAGTGCCTCGGACTTAAGAAGTCGACTCACTACCCTCTGAAGGTCATGATCCGACAGCCTCGATGACCTAGAGGAGTGAGATCTTTGGCTCCGTTCAGACAGCAGGGGAGATCCTGGAGCCGAATGAACGGAGCCAAGGGATGGTGACCTGGACCTCTTCCTTGTTGTCGGCTCCGAAGGTCTGGTCGGAGCCGACACGGGAATTTCTAATACCTCGGCTCCAGCCGGAGCCGAGGGAACCACAGAAACTGTGGACTGAGACTCATCGGCTCCAGCCGGAGCCGATGTAGGCAGAGGTTTAGAAGCTTTAGGTCTCGGCTCAGTTGTCGGAGCCGAAGACCTAGATGCCTTGGAGGGCTTCCCTGAAGACACAGTAAGGGAATCCTCTGGCTTGAGTAAGCCTCTTAAAATTAACTTATTTTTTCTTTCCTGCAGGACCCTGGGGCTGAAGCCATGGCAAACAGCACAGGAGTCCTGCAGGTGCAAAGGTCCCAGACAGTAGACACAAGAAGTGTGAGCGTCTGTCAGAGACATTTTCTGACAGCACGCATCACACTTCTTGAATCCGGAGACCTTTGCTTCTTTAGACATCTCAAAAGTGTAATCACACACACAGTCACAAACACACTGATTACACCTTGTCTAGTTTAACTTAAAATAAAACAACTAGCTAGGTTTTTAAATTAAGAAAAAATAACACACACACACTCCACTAAGGGAAAGAAAAAGGCCTGTAGGCCCAGGGAAGAACTTAAAGTTCTTGTGGGGAAAAAACAGGAATTTTTAAGAAAGGGGATAAGAATTCCTCTAAACTAAGGGAAATAAGTATAAATATTAAAAATAAAGGGGTTTTAATACACTAACTTTACAAGAAAGTCACTTACCAAGAACCGGTAGAAAACCAACACCTCGATCGCTGTAGCGGCAAACGAGATCTGAGGTAACTCTCGCCTAGCATTGTGGGATATAAGGGGAGCCTCGAGCCGGTGGAACCAACTCTCGAGCTTTTAGAGTGGCCGAGTCGGAGCCGAGGTCGGCTCCGAACCCATTCAGCAAGAATGAAGGCGAGATAGACAACTTAACATATAGAAGTTATGTACTTACCATAACGTTCCATGTGAGTTGTTTATCTCACCTTTATTTTCACTGATGGGTTCGGAGCCAATCCTCGGCTCCGACACGGCCAATAGCAAGCTCAAGGTTTGCCAGTAGCTCAAGACCAAGCCCCTTATCCCACAATGCACTGCTGGAATTACCTCAGATCTTGTTTGCTGCGAATAACCATATATACATATATATACATATATACAACATATACATACCCTTATATATATATATATATATATATATATATATATATACGAAGAACACTTCCCAAAGAGGAAGAAGAAATATTGAATAACCAGGATGGATGGTACTAGCCTCTAAGTCAACAGTCAGCCAGGAGGGGGAAGGAGGGAGGGACGTGAGAATAAAGGCAAGATAAACAACTCACATGGAACGTTAGATAAACAACTCACATGGAACGTTATGGTAAGTACATAACTTCTATATGTGAAGTTGTTAAATCTCGCCGTTTATTCTCACTGATGGGTAGCGTCCCCAGCACCCTCAACCTTGGGTGGCTCATGGTAGTATGTTCTTCAGTACCGTAGAACCAAAGGAAGACCTGTCCCTTGAAGCCTTATCTACTTTGTAATGCATGATAAAGGTATGAGGCTTAGACCAAGTGGCTGCAGCGCAAATATTGTCAAGGGGCAATTTAGCTTGAAAAGCAGAAGAGGTAGAGACAGCTCTGGTAGAATGAGCTTTTGATTTGTGCATTAAAGGCATGCTCGCATTCTCATAAACAAAGGATATACAATCGGATAATCATTTAGATAATGTTGTTTTAGCCACTGGATTGCCTTTTCTTGCTTCTGAGAAGGATACAAAAAGTTGGTCTGATTTCCTAATATCCTTAGTTCTGTCAAGATAAAATCTGAGCTGTCTGTGAACATCAAGTTTGTGCAGCATATATTCCAATTTGCTAGAGTAGTTGGGGAAAAAGACTGGCAGTTCAATGACCTGACTGATATTTGACTCAGAACAGACTTTAGGTAAAAATGAGGGGTTTGTTCTGAGAGATACTCTATCAGCATGGAAGATCATGTAGGGTGATCTGATAGATAATGCTTGAAGTTCTGACACTCTGCGGGCAGACGTAATGGCCACAAGAAATATTGTTTTCCAAGATAAAAATTTTAAATCACAAGAAGATGCTGGTTCAAAAGGGGGAAGAATAATTTGAGACAGTATAAGGTTTAAATTCCAGGGAGAAAAGGGAATTTTGATCGGAGGTCTAATATGAAGAACGCCTTTAAGGAAGGTTTTAGATAATTTATGGCTCATAATATTTGAGCCACCAACACCAAGGTGAAAATTTGAGATAGCAGCTAACTGAATTCGAACTGTAGCAGCTGCTGCCCCTTCCTTAAAAATTTTTGTTAGAAATTCTAAAATCGAAGATAGCGGAGCTCGGAAAGGGTCAATGTTCTGTGCTTTGGCCCAAATTGAGAATCTTTTCCATTTACTGCCATATAATTTCCCGGTAGATGGTTTGTGAGAAGACAAGATAATCTGTCTTGTATTTTCTGAAATTGAATAAAGCCTGGCAATTAGGGGAAGTGGATTAGCCAAGCAGTCAGTTTCAGGGACTGCAGAGAAGGATGAAGATCCCCTGACGGGTGAGTCAGAAGGTCCGAAACTGGGTCCAGGATCCATGGATCTTCCAACAGATGATGGTGGAGAAACAGAAACCAAATCTGTCGAGGCTAGTAGGGAGCTATGAGTATAACAGTCCTTCCCAGTGATTTTGCTTTCTGTAAAAATCTAGCTATTAATGGGAAGGGTGGAAATGCATAAAGGAGACCCAGGGGCCAATCATGTAAAAGTGCGTATCTCGGGGGATGACCGGGAGGTGGTATTAGAGCAAAGTAGCTTCTGCATTTTGAATTGATGTGGCTGGCAAAAAGGTCACAGCAAGGCTGGCCCCATTTGCGGAAAATCAACTCCGCAACCTGTTGTTTGAGAGACCACTCGTGAGGGAGTAATATTGCCCTGCTTAGCTTGTCCGCTATCATGTTGGATTTCCCGGGAATGTGCATTGCTAACAGAAAATGCTGGGATGACACAGCCCATTGTCAGACCCTGAGGGCTTCTCGACAAAGGGGATAAGACTTGGTTCTGCCCTGCTTGTTCATGTACCAGACTACTGACATGTTGTCAGTCTGAATTGCAATAGTCCCTAGAGGGAGAGAGTCCTGAAAGTACTGCAACGCCAGAAGTACCGCTCTCAACTGTAGAACATTGATGTGCACATGTGATTCTTGATCAGTCCATGTGCCTTGGGCAGTCTTTCCCTGAAAATGCCCCCCCACCCCACCCTATCAGGGAAGCGTCCATGGTCACAGTGGCTACTGGGGGGGAGAACAAAGGGTCTTCCGATTGTAACATGAAGAGACATCAACCACCACCGAAGGTCTCTCCTGCAAGAATCCATGATAAGAATCATGTGGTGCATTGGTAGTTTCTGGTAAGACCACTGAGCGAAGAGGAGCCATTGAAGAATTTGCATATGCATCCTTGCGAGTGGTATAGCCATGACTGCTGCTGCCATCAAACCTAGTACTTTCAATACCTCCACTGCTGTAGCTTTGTTCTTTGACACCAGTGAGCTGATGTTTTGGCGGAGAAGAGAGACTCTTTCGATAGGGAGACGTAGAGTGGTAGTTGAGGTATCTAACTCTGCTCCTATAAAAACGGTATGCTGAGATGGTGATAAGGCAGACTTTTCGAAGTTGATTGTAATGCCTAATTGATGGCAGAGTGTCAGAGTGTATTGTGTTGCCTGAGTCAATTGATGCCTGGTGGTAACGGTGAGGAGCCAATCGTCTAGGTAAGGAAACACCTGGAATTCTAGAAGCCTCAGGTGAGCCGTGACCACTGCCATGCATTTGGTGAACACTCTGGGGGCTGTAGTGAGACCAAAGGGCAGGGCTCAAAACTGGTAATGATTGGCCCCCAGCCGGAAGCGCAGATGATCTCTGGAGCGTCTGTTCATCTTTATGTGATAGTACACGTCCTTGAGATCTATGGAGCACATCCAATCACCTTTCCCTAAGAAGGGAAGAATGGACTGAAGTGTGACCATTCGGAACTTCTCTTTCTTTATGAACTGGTTAAGTCTGCTGAGGTCCAAGATAGGTCTCCAGTCCCCTGTTTTCTTTGGTACCAAAAAGAATCTTGAGTAAGTTCTGAATCCGACTTGGTCTGTTGGGACTGGTTGGATGACTCTTTTTTTATAGCAATCTGTGGACCTCTATGATTGCTTCTTCCCTGAGATTGGGTGGAACATCTAGGATTTTCTTTATAGGAATGGGAGGGGTAAAGAACGGTATGAAATATCCTCTGGAAATGATGCTTTGTACCCAAGTATCCGATGTTATGTTTAACCAGGCTTCTGGGTACAAAGACAAGTGACCCCCGACTGCCTCCAGAGCCGAACAGTCAGGCCCCCTTTCAGGGGCACTGGTAGGACTGACCGGAGAACTGACCCCCTGTCACCCTGTTGCTGCGGACCCCCTCTGCCATGGGGGCGGCGTCTTCTGTTATAACTCCCTCCTCTGCCTCTAGAGGGGGTTTCTCCATGTGTGCCCTGAAAGGCTGCCTGAGTTTTTCGGAACCACACCCCCCCCCAGGGCCCTTGGGGTAGGGCCGAGTAGGGGTAGAAAAACAGACCCCAATGGCAGATAAGGTCTTGCCTTCCTGCTCACACCTGGTTAAAGTTTCCTTTACTTTGGGCCCAAACAGTGATGAGCCATCGAATGGGGTATTAATAAAGGAAGACTTAAAGGGTTCCGCAATGGAACAGAGATGCATCCAGGCTTGTCTTCAAAGAGCAATGCCCGAACTTGCGGCTCTACTCGAACCATCACCTGCATAGGGTATGAGATGCATGGACGAGTTCACCACTGAGTTTAGGGTAGTGAGCTGGGCGTTGACTTTGTTGGCCACTCCTGCAGCTACCGTACCCTAGAGAGCATCTCCTAGCTCTTTCAGGAGATCTCTCTGTAGTCTTGTAAAATGGGTTAAGTAGTTCGGTGATCGCAGAGAAAAATTCGCTGAAATAACATGCGCTTCCCATATCTATCCATAACCCTAGAATCTCTGTTAGGGGGATAGATAGAAGAGGATGTCTCAGATCCTTCCTTTTTGGTGGCTGCAGCTACCATCATAGCATCAACAGGCACTCCTTTTGTCAATAATGGCTTGTCCACTCGGGCAGATATGAACTTATTGGGTCTACGAGGGACAGGTTCCATGGCCTCCGGTGACTCCCACACCTTACGAGAGATCAGTTCCATGAGCTCATCATAAGGCGGAGACACCCAAGAAGTGGAAGGTTGAGACCCAAAAGCCTTCAAGAGCACAAACTCATCCTCAGTAGGGGTCTTGGACTGCCAATCGCCCCTCTGACTAAGGATCTCCAGTATCTCTGCAAAGGAGATATCCTCAGAGGGGGATCGAGGGGGACCCTTCTGACTCATCTAAGTCCGTATCAGATGTCAAAGACTCCTGTGGGGAGTCTGAGTGCCTCCTCTTGCACAGTCTCTTCCTGGGCACCTCCTCACTGAGGGGATCTAGGGAGGCCTCAGAAGAGCAGGGGATGCCCTGTGGGGGTACTTGAGGCTCGGGGTCTCTACTCTTAGAGGGATCAGTAGATGAAGAAGCAGACACAGGAGCTTGAGGGGAGAGGGAAAGCTGAACCGATGCTGATGTTGTCTTTGGAGACAAAACTCTCCTCATAGCATCGAAGGCACAATGGCTCCAACGAGAAGGAGTGGACAGACCCAAGAGTACCGTCCGATCCTCCCGCACCGAAACCCTGGGCTCCAAGCCCGGGGTAGGAGCAGAGCTCATTCGAGCCAAAGCCACGAGAGGAAGAGTCGGCACCAACAAGTCGGTGTGACTATCCTCCCCGGACCCGACAGGAAAGCATTGGTTCCTAGAGCCCTCGGTTGGCTCCGATGACATCCAAATAGATGGAGCCAATAACACGGATGCGGGTATCAGCACCAAGAGTTCGACCACCATCGGTTCAATTTCCTTTGGCTCCGAGAGTCCAGTACGGCTCGGAGGAGGAGTTGACAAGTCCGGTTCCATGGTCTTCAGTATCGATGACCTGGTCAGGGCTGACAACAATTTGGCAAGTCCTGGTGCCTGTAAAAGCTTCTGCACTAGCCGATCCATGTCCAAATCTGAAAGGCTGACTGAAGACTTAGCTGAATGCACTGAAGGTGCTGACTGGAGCAGAGGTGAAGAAGGAACTTCAGAAACTGGCTCCAATACTGAGAGCTGGCTCCGAATCAAATGTACACTTGGTTCCTATGACTGTGGAACCAATGTCCCTCCTTCTGAAATCTTAGCCTTTTTTGAGACCTTATCTGAAGACTTGGATTTTGAGGATTTGGAGGACGTACTAGCACCCTCATAGCTACTCAAAACTTCTGAGAAAGATTGCTGTAGCAATCCCGTCTTTAAGTTCCCTCCTTCTCTCCAAGAGGACTCTTGAAGAAAAGGAGTGGCAAATGCTACAGGTGTCTTCAAGGTGTTTAGCCCCCAGACAGTAGACACATTGAATGTGTCCATCAGTGACGGACATTTTCTGCCCACAATCTGGGCATTTTTCGAATCCCGATTTGGGATGGGATTTCTCCTTATCATCCGACAATCTTAAGAGAAAAAAAACAATAAAGTAGATCCACAAACAACTAAGCCCAATCTGGCCTCTATCTATAACAGTATTATATATAGATACAAATATAGATACAAATATAGGGCTAAGAGGCCCACAGAAAAAGCCTGACTATTATAAAGATTAATAGTAGAGAAAAAAGGGCTAAAGGCCCACACAAACTAAGAAGCCAACAACAGAGTAAATATAATAGTACTAACACACACTATATATTTTAAACAAAAAAGAAAACTTTTTTATAGACTTGCTATTAATTTGTTTCTAAAATGGTCTGAGCTAACTGGATCAACGAGATCTCTCTTGCCGCGGCAAACTAGATCTGAGGTAATTCCAGCAGTGCATTGTGGGATAAGGGGCTTGGTCTCTAGCTACTGGCAAACCTTGAGCTTGCTACCGGCTGTGTCGGAGCCGAGGATCGGCTCTGAACCCATCAGTGAGAATAAACGGCGAGATTTAACAACTTCACATTATTGGATTTAAAATAGAATATAAAGTGATTAATAAGTATAGTCTGTGTTACAAGATGTTCAGCAAATCAAGAACATGACATTTCCACATGACCAGAAACTGACAGCAATTAAAAATAAATTACCAGAGCAATCTTGACTGAAATTTAGGATATGCACATAGTATCATACAGAATGGAGACTAAGATTGATGACTTAAAAAATAGAGCTTATCGTAACAATATGATTAAATGAAGGTCTGATCCTGTTTCCTACATAGCCACTGAGCTCAAACATTATTTCAATGATGGGTTCACATTAATTATTGAGACATATTGAACAAACCCTAAGGAATGTAATTCTGTTGCTCTCAGACAGGTCATATTCTGATATTTAGATTACAGTGACAGAACTGTTATTAAAGAAATGCAGTGAGAAGGGTGGTTTCTAACTATAGCAAATGCCAAAGTTTGCTTTACCCCTGAGTATGGTACAGCACTATATCTTAAGGAAAAGCCTTTGCTTCTATACTACACAAATGGAGAAATTTAGGAGTACAAGTTCAATTAAATCTTATGTCCACTTTGATCACACAGAAGCAAGGATGGTTGTACCTTTTCTACTAGCCTGTAGAAGCCAAGGCTGCCATAAACAAGTGGACATCTACAACATCGTCAAAGCCTATATATGATGATTTACATGAATTTGTATGAAAATCATATGCAAATCATAAGGAAACCATTCTTTTAGATGAAAAGAAAAGGGAGAGACCCCCATCTCATCGCCAATTAAATCTTCATCTAGTAAAAAAGGCAGTGGATTTCCTGGCAAAACTTATAAAGTTTCATCTGATTTATCTACATGTAAGGAAACAACCCATCTTAGCCCTATAAGGCTTCAGAATTGTTTTTAACTATTAATGGGAGAAAAGTCTAGATAAGGGAGATGATTTTTTCACCCCAGATATCTCCATCACTAAAATCACTCAAATGGAACAGGACGATTCATC
Source organism: Protopterus annectens (assembly GCF_019279795.1). NCBI lineage: Eukaryota > Metazoa > Chordata > Ceratodontiformes > Protopteridae > Protopterus > Protopterus annectens. The sequence continues at coordinate 298,496,095 of NC_056733.1, forward strand.
CAGGTTATCATCTGAGATGTCCTCAGCAGAATAACTGGGACACTGAATAGCAGCAGCTAAAGACAATTAGATAAGTTTGTGTGTTTTTTAACATATATAGGAGAATACTGTTGCTATGCCAAGATAGAGAGTTGGAGCTTTACTTGCGGGGCAGAGAGAATTTTATTTCTTCTTTGTGTCCTTGCTCCTGAATAGGCAATGTGAGTTTTTACTTTTCAGTTTAAAACTGAGTTATTTGGGCAACCTTTTTCTTTTTTGTTGTGTGGATATCATCTTTAGGGTTACACTAATATTGCATAGTATATACTTTTCTTTTTTAACTCAATTGACTTTATATTGCAGGATTGTCTTCCACTTGCTGTCACCCCCAAGGGGGAAGATAATGACTTCACAAGTGTAAAAGGCTTCTTTGGATTGCTTCAAGTAGCCAAAAGGTATGTCAGGTCTAATGAATAAGGTTAGTGATGCTGTTATTACCTGTACTCCTTATAATGTGTGGGGTTTAGGCACTGTATATAAGAGGAAGGCAACCTTGGATCAACTGATCAAGCTCAAGCCAGATGTAGTATTTTTGCTGAAGCGTGTTAGTTTTGATCTGTTTATTAAAAAGTGACAAAGTTGGGGAGGGCCAATGGATGAAAAACCTCTAAGAGAGGAGAATTAATCCTAATCTATAAATGTGTAGGCTGGTCTATAATATATGAGCTAAAAGGCATTCGAATAGATGACTTGTTCTGAAGGTTAGAATGGCAACAGCTTCTGTTATTTTAGGGTGCTGTTACAATCCTAACGAAGACCAGGAAGGTATCATTTTGGATTTTTTTGAAGATAAAAGTCTAAGACTCTAGGTTGTTGATTGGTGGGGATTTTAATGTAAGTTTGGACCCCTAGACAGATAGGGTCCCACCTGGTTAAGTTCAACTGCAAAAAAATTGAAATGTCCATAAACAAGTAAAAATCCACCTGAGTTTTATGGACATATGGACAGTAAGGATTTCACATATAATGCAGGACAGTGGAAATTGTTAGCAAGATAGATTATTGGCTCATAGACCATATAAGAATATTTTATGGTGATAGTATGGATTTACTAGAGCTGCAAGAACTTAAAATATTGGAAAGTAAGCCTCTATGGAGATTTGACCCTGCCCCCCATTGTTAAAGGACAGAATTAAAACTCTAGGGGCATGTAGCCAGATGTTTACATTTTGGGAAAAGAACAATGGATGAAACTCTGACATATTTGCAGGATTGGATAGTTTTAAAGTCCATATTAAAAAAATGTTATTGCATATAGTAGAAAACAACAGAGTTAAAGGATATATCAGGAAGATTTACTCAACAAAGTAAAAGGCATTGTGCAACCCTATGCACAAAGTTTAGATATTTGCAACAGGATTATAAAGCAGTACAATATGTTTAGTTTCAAAAGAAATGGGTTAAGATTAAATCTTTTTTGGGGAGTCTAATGGACTCAATTGAGCTGTTGGAAGGATGAAGAAATGACAAAATGAGATATCTATTTTTACCTTCAAAACTAATGAAGGTTAACTTATGCACGGTCCTGAGGTAATTAACAACTTGATGGCACAGCAGTTATAAGGGTTATAGTCTGCAAGTAAATGCTGATAACATCAAAGAGTTCCTTGGTTATTATGCCTTGCCTCAGCTTTTGGAGCAGGATAGTAAAGTTCTCACTAAATCTTTTATAATATTAGGAGGAAGAAGGTGTGAGTTATGGCTGTGTTGTCTGTTCACTCAGAACTGTGTACACTTAGTGCACACGGTGTAGGTGTTACTGAATCCTGGGGTGCGTGTGGTGTCTTTTCTTTTCTCCTCAGCTGTGAGACCATGAAGTTAGTAAGTATTATTAAATGGGTGTGAGGGGCAAAAACTCTTTACAAAAAAAGATTTTTATGGTGTGTTTTTTGTGAAGAAGATTTCTATCAAATAGGTTTTCAGTGAAATGAGTTTTCAATCAAACAAGTTTTCAGTCAGTGGGTTTGAACATCTGGGCTTAAATCAAATGAGCACTAATCAAAAGATATAGAACCAGGCTCAAATATTAGTGCATAAGACAGAGATGGTTATTGTCAAGTCAGTCAAAGAAAGATAGCAAGCTTTTATAATGGGAGATATGGCAGTTCTGATTTAGTTAGATTACAGCATTTATCTAACGAAGGAAAGCAGCCTACATACTATTCTTTTTGTCTTTCAGAAGACATTTTTGTTTTCATGGTTTGCCGATGATGGGGTTATTTGGATCAGAGACTCAAAAAATTATATCCCTCTTCTACTAAATTTATTAAACAATTTTGTTGCTGTATCAGAGTTAAAGTTGAACCTATCCAAAACAGTATTTTCCTATTTAAATAAAGCTTGTATAGACTTAATAGATTTGATTATTTCAGCTATGGAACTTGGAGGAGTTACTGAATGTATTTATTTGAACATCATTATGAAATATCCAATTAAAGTCACGTTGAGTAAAAATTGTAAGATATTATATGAGTATGTAAAAGATAAAATTCAAAGTTGGAGTTCACTGAATCTACCATTATGGCATAGGCTGCAAGCAAATTAAATGGTATTGTTGCCTAAAGTATTGTTCTGTTTGCATTACCTACCTCACATGATCAATATACGTTGGCCAGAGAAATTACAAAAGCTTTTTATGCAACTGTTATGGGGAAGGAAGGTTACCTGCTAGACTAAATCATAGGAGTTAAATGCTCCTGAAACAGCTTGGGGATTAGGAGATGCCTAATTTGAGAGTCTATGGGAAAGTAGCTGTTGGCTGGCAATTTCCCTGATTAAGATCTGATAGCAAACAGCATGGTTTTGTGCAGAGCTGAAAGCTATTTTTTATTAGCAACATATACATTGATGGTGCAGACAGAGTATGGGACCCCACAGGTTGGCGTATTTGAGTTAAATTGAACTCAATGTTTTTTCAGGACTCTCAGGTCATAGGATGGATAAGAATCTATTTTAACAGAGAATTTCATATTGGTACAATCTACTTAACTGGCAAATTGGATTAAAACATGACATTATCTATGTGTGTCAGGTCTGGAGGAAGGATTTTTTCTAACTTTAATAGCACTGGTAATTTTTATGATGACAATACTTGAAGCTTTCATCAAAGATTGCAGAAATCCATAGACAATGTAGTAAACCCCATAGAATAAATTTGTTTCTGTCACTCATACACACAGAACTCAGCTCTCTGCTGCTGAATACACAATACTGCTAACACTATATCAACTTTTAACAGATGTCACAAGCCCAAGATAAGAACATCTTAGACAATGTTGGTCAAGTTAAGTTGGTAGAACCTTCCATATTAAAGATTGGATGGAAATTATTAAAAGCGGTAACAACTTCACATTCCCTTCATGTATTTCATTGATAGTTTTCAAGATGATAAACATATGGCAGAATACCCCAGAATGATTGGTAAATAGAGGTTGGGTTAGTAATTCAAACTGTTGGAGGTATGGGACTGTGAGAAGCAGGCTATTTTCAAATGAGTTGGGAATATTCTGTGGCAAGATATAACTGGATGCAACTTTATCATGCATTAGCAAGTGTATCACAAACCCATATTCTTTCATGGAACAATAGTACCTTCTGGCTGCTTGGCTTATTAGATCATGATTACAAGATTTCAAGAGCTACTGTATATTTACCTGTATCAGGGCTCTAGTTTTGACAATGCTGAAACTGATTTTTAAGCACTTGAAAACTCCTCATACAGACTGGAGAAATGCTCTTTTAAGTGAGTTGTACAGATATATTAATAGTTCTAGTGGGCAGGGTGTAGATATGGAATTCAATAGCTTTTGATCTACTTTTATATACTACTGGCCTCAAGCATTTTTATTGTTTTAAACCATTACTTTTCATGACTTATATGTCTGAAGAAGGGTTTGGTTAAAACCCAAAAGCACTTACATTGTTTTAAACTACTGTGAAGAATAAAAGACTATAAATTAAAGAGCTGTAGTGATACCAGACGTATATTTTTCTAGTACTTTTCATGACTTGTTTACAAATGTTTAGTAATAGTCTATAATAAAGAAATGTTATCTTAAAAAAGATAATTGGCTTTAATAATTGACTATGTAGCTAGTGTCAGTCTAGGGGATGTAATAATTGTCAGCTTGGCATGAGATAGCTGACATGCCTTCATTCTTTGCTAGAAATTATCTGCATCTCTGTTACAATGTCTTTCAAAGTCAAAGTCAAAGTAAATGTTATTGTCATACAGATCAACACAGAGAAAAAAGTACATATCACTGCACAACATTTCAATACTCGGACTTGTACCATATTAATGACAGTTTACAGAAGGAAGATAGATTAAATTAGTAAAAAAATTAATTAAATTAAATTAAAATAAATAACAAAATAAGATATAAAAAAGTAAATAAAGTAAAACAAATTTGAAAGTTCTATTTACATCAGAAACACAACAATTATAACAGCAGGAATAGACCCAGTAGAAATATAAGGATATACAAAAAACAGTATTATAATAAATGAGACACACACATATAAACTTACCTACCCCAATATATACCATAAACGTACAGTTCACAATTTTCCTAGTGCAGATAGAGACATATGAAGAGAGCTTATGTAAACAATAATGACGTATTGCACACAAATAATGTTTCACCCATGTAGTACAATAGGCTATGGGTATGTTATTCAGCAGTCTGATAGCATGTGAGAAGAAGCTATTATGGAATTTGGATGTCCTGCATCTAATGCATCTGTAGTGCTTGTTATTGGCAGGAGTTTGAACAGTCCATTACTTGGATGGTGTATATCCCTCAATAGTTTTTGGAGTTTGTCATAGCATCTGTTTGAATATATGTCCTGTAGAGATTGAAGGTTGGAGCCAATGATTTTTGTGGCCTATTTAACAATCTTATCCCATGCCTTCCAATCAGCTTGAGAGCAATTTCCATACTAGACAACAATGCTGTTTTTCAGTGCACTTTCAGCCATGGCTCTGTAGAAGATGAGTAGGACCTGTGGAGGGAGTTTAGCTCTACGAAGTCTCCTAAGAAAGTGGAGATGTTGTTGGACTCTCTTTATAAGGTAGGAAGTGTATTTACCCCAACTTAGGGCTTGCGAGATATGTACCCCTAGGAATTTGGTGCTATTTACTCTCTCCACTGTGACACCATTGATGATGATGAGGTGTGTGGCTTTTTCTTGTTCCTAAAGTTGATGATGATTTCCTTGGCTTTCCCATCATTTAGTGCTAAGTTGTTGTCAGTATACCAATGAATGGGTTGGTTCACTTCTTCCCTGTAGGCCCCCTCATCTTCCTTCAAGAAAAGGCCAATTACTGTGGTGTCATCTGCAAATTTGATGATTCTATCTGACTGATGCATAGGTGTGCAGTTATGTGTTAGAACTGTGAAAAGAAGTGGACTGAGTACGCAACTCTGTTGGACCCTAGTGTTAAGGGTGATGCTGTTTCATTTATGCTTTCCAATTTGTGGCCTTTCAGTTAGGAAGTTGAGGATCCAGTTGCATATGTTGTTTTCTATGCCCAGTTTACTCAGCTTAGACAGCAGTTATTGTGGAATAACCATGTTGAAGGCCGAGCTGAAATCTATGAACAGCATGTGTGTGTAACAGTTCTCCTTTTCCAGGTGGTCCAAGGTGTGAAGATGTGTTAATGCTATGATATCTGCAGTAGAACAATTTGGCCTGTATGCAAATTGTAAAGAACCAAATATAGCAGGTAGGCAGGATGTTATGTGATCCTTGACCATTTTTTCAAAACACTTCATCACTACTGAGGTAAGTGCAATTAGTGGATAATCATTTAATGACGCTGGAGATGATTTCTTGGGCAGAAAGATGATGTCTGTGGACTTAAAGCATTTGGGCACATTTTCCTGGCTGAGAGATATATTGAAAATATCTGTGAAGACTGGTGCCAGCTGATTAGCACAGTTTTTAAGTAGCATTCCTGGGATCCTATCCAGACCAGCTGCTTTACCTGAATGAACCCTATGTGGGTTCTTGCGTACTTCTTCCAGGTTGAGGCATAGCGATGTGGCATCTTCATGTGTGGGTAGTCTCTCTGGTGATGTTCTATTTGATTCCTTGAATCGGCTGAAGTAGATGTTTAGCTTGTTTAAAACATCTGGGTTATCATCACATCACATGGATGGTGGCTTATAGTCTGTGATGTTTTGGATCCCTCTCCAGAGCTGCCTGGGATCTTTCTGGTCAGAGAGGTGCCTCTGTATTTTTAGACTATAGGCACGTTTTGCTACTCTCACACCTTTGTTCAAGTTAGCCCTGGTCTTTTTCAAAGTTTCTCTGTCTCCAGCCTTAAAGGCAGCATTACATGCTCTCAGTAATTTGTATACCCCACTGGTGAGCTATAATTTTTGGTTGGCTCTGATAGTTACATCGTTTAGGGTAGTGACATCCTTAGTAGATTTTATGATGTATCTCACAGCAGTTTCAGTGCAGTCATCCAAATTAATAAAGTGATTTGTGGTGGCAGCCTCTTGAAATAGATTCCAGTCAGTGCATCCAAAGCAGTCTTGCAGAGCTGAGGCAGCACTTTCAGGCCAAATCCTTATTTGTTTCCTGAAAGGATTTCCCCTTACTAGCATTGGTTTATAGGCAGGGATAAGCAGGATAAAAAATATAGATAATAAATATAATATAATATAATATAGATAAAGCAGGATAGAAAATATATATTTCACATTCTAGCTAAACATTTTATTAATCCATATTGCCTTTTTTAGACAGACTCCATCTGGTGGACATTCCAACCAAGTAAATTCTAATTTGGAACACATTCAATTATTTCTACTCAACTCTAGCAAACTGAACAAAAACAAAATGTCTGAACTAGGGGCTGTCCTATACTTTGAACAAATTCATGTATATATATATATATATATATATATATATATATATATATATATATATATATATATGTGTGTGTAGTGAGTAAAACATGGTTACATAACAATTAAGGTACTCACTCTATTCCTGGGTTTAGTGCTGATTATATCTTCTGACCTACTGACAGTTACGTGGGAGTTTCAGAATTTGTCAAAGATATTATCAACCCAAGACAGGTTCCATGGGACACAAAATATGGCCTCCTAGATGTCCAATTTACCCTAAACACAATCAATTACCACTTCACAGCTAGTTATAGAACACCCTCTATGTCCTCTTCTGAATATGATCACTGTCTTAACACCTTAGCTGAAATCATCATTAAAACTAACACCTCCTTAATGGGGGACTTCAGTTATCCATCAATAAACTGGTTAACTTACACTGCCAGTGGTCAGCAAACCCAACATTTCCTTAACATTATAAATGATTGCAGTCGACCTTAAAATGTTATTAAACTACTAAGTATTAGTTTGTTTGTATGTCTGATCTAAAATAATGTACTGTATCAAATGTTATCACAAGTTTTACTAAGCTACTCTGTATAAGTTAGCATCTCTGATCCATAATAATATACTGTATTTTATGTTACTATTGCATATAATGTATTCTTATGCTACTATTGCCTATATTGGAGCTTTTCTCCCCAGGCCTCTACTGAAAATGGACATATATCCAGCTAGACTAGCCCGGTCAACAAATGTAAAATAAAATAAATAAATAAATAATGCCCTTGCACAATTACTTAGCAATCCTTCTAGGTGACCCAATACCCTTCATGCTGGCCTTACAAATATGGCCACTTCTTCCAAACCTTTATACGTACAGTGTTCCTTTGTTAAGTCAGATCACAAATCAGATCATGAATTAGTATTTGTTTCCCTTTAAAACTGGTTGCACTTCTCCTGCAAATACCTTTGTGTTTAAAAACTTCTCAGATGTAAACCTTACTCAGTTACTTGATGACCTAAATGAATTATTTGATAATAATCCTCTGATTTATCCGAATACTAAAGCTGTTGCCTCTGCTTCTGACTTGTACTCCCACTTTAACAGCTGTATTGATATAGCAGTCCCTAGCCACACTAAATATACTCAGAGATTAATTTAAATACTACTTTCTATGACTAAACACCCATATAAACAAATTTCAGAATAACAGAATGAAATTACTTCATGCTTTTAAGAAGTCTCATTCTTTTTACCATAAGAATGCACTTAAGTAAACTAGAACAAAGCTTAGGGGAACTATTAGTAAGCTCAGACATGAATGTGAACTTTAGTCACTGAAACCAAAAATAATTATCTTTCCTTGGCTATGTCAGGAAGTTAAGAACTGGCACTCAACAATGTTAAGAGCTGGTCCATAATATCACCCAGTATGACTCAAAGTACATAGCTATTGTCCTAGCTGGCAAATTTTGTGAAAATTTCTCTCCATCCAAAGTTATGAATGTTCCATAGAGTCCCACAGTCACCGCCACCTTAGTTAATTACTATGGAACAAGTCCTATTAGTCCTTTCAAAAGCTAAGAATACTTTATCAGTGAGTCAAGACAACATACCAGATTGTCTAATTATAAGTGCCAGAAATGGCCTTTCTGAAACCCTACTTAACTTTTTTAATCTAAGTTAGATTTCTGAAGCCTGAAAAACAACTATTGGAATGCCTTTGCACAAGAGTGGCGCAACAACCCAGCATGGTAACTATAACCCATTAGTCTCCCTATCTTCATAAGTAAAGCACTAGAACATATTATATCAGACCTCATTTATCTGGACAGTGAAAATCTGTTAACAATAGACCCTCATCTATTCAGCTTTCTTAAAGGAAGTCTTGCCTCGTTAACCACATAAATTTCTTTGAAAAAACAAGCTCTGAGTGGTTATGCAGTACATAAAGTATATATGGACCTAGCCAAGGCATTTCACAATATTCCTCATGCAGCCATTACTGCAAACTTGTAAATCTGAATATAAATCCTTATGTTGTGAGGTGGATAGCTAACTAGTTGTCTGATAGAACTTTGTGATTAGAGTTCCAGATGCCACTTTTGAATGCAAAATGTTACAAGTGGTGTACCACAGGGCTCAGTGTTGGTCCCTCTTCTATTTTCCATCTGTTTTGCAGATCTTCAAACCAAAACTTCTGGCCTATGGTTATTTATTTATTTATTTTTTTTTTATTTATTTTATTTTACTTTTGTTTACCGGGAAAGTCCGACTGGACAAAATGTCCTTTTTCACTGGTGGCCCGAGGAGAAAAACTCCACATTTATAAATAAAAGCAATTAAGTATATGTGTATGTATGTATGTATATATATATATATATATATATATATATATATATATATATATATATATATATATAGTTAGTTAGTAGGGTATACTATTCAATTGCAAAAATAACTGGTTGTGTTCTTTTAGCTGCCTTAAGACATCTATTTCCTAACCATGGTTTGTGCAAGAGCAGGTCCAAGATTCAGATAGGTGTGATTTGAAAAGTTTTTTAAATTTGGAAGTGTTAGTAGTTGTTCTGATATTTAATGGCAGGGAATACCAAGTTTTGGCTATGCAGTATAAGTAAAGTGAAACTCCAGCTGCATTGTTAGGTTTAGATATATTTAAGAAGGATTTGTTAGTGGAATGCAATACCCTGTTATTGGAGTAGTATATTAGCAGATTTTGAAGTACTGGTGTTTTTTTCTGGCTGATCTAGTATTCAGTGGATGAGGGTGAGTTAATTATAAGCAAGTAGATTTGGTGGTTTGAGCCAAGATAGTTGTTTTAAAGCCAAACAATGATGGGCTCTGAAATTTGATTCTGTAGCAAACTGCCATTTTATTATAATAAGTTTCAAGTTTTACTAGGTCAGATTTCTTAATGTTTGTAAGAATTTGTGAGGCGTATAGTAGCGTAGAGATAAGATGGATTCTTGCTATAGTGACCTTTGAAGATTTGTTTTTAGAGTGCCAATTTCTGTACAGGGTTCCTAGTTTTTTTGTGAACTTTTTTTTATTGTCTGTGATATGTGTATGTCATATTTCATATTAAGGTCAATGACCACTCCAGGTAATTTTGTTTGGGAAACCTGAGAAATAATTGTATGGTTTGATGATAATATATTGAATGGTGGTGGTGGTGGTGGTGGGGGGGGGGGTGGGGTCTGCAGCTCTACAGCTCTACTTGGATAGAAGAGCATGAATTTTGTTTTTTTAGGGTTAAGTATAAGTTGCGCATATTGAACTACTGAGGCAAATGGGGTAGCAGTATGAAGACTGTTAGTAAAAATAATAAAAAGAAGATGACCCAGAATAGATCCCTGTGGTACTCCCAGGGTTACAGGCAGTAAGAGAGATTTTGTTGCCATTTTACAGCTTGCTGGGGATAGTGCTGGAACCAAGTAAGTGCAGAATGGGTAAGGTTAAATTCTGAGAGTGTAGTTAAGAGTTTAGAATGAGAGATAGTATTAAAAGCTTTGGACAGATCAAGAAAGATGGGTGAAACTAAACTGCCTTCATTGTGATGGGGTTAATAATGTTAGTAAAGTAAACAAGGGCAGTGGTGGTACTATGATTAGGATGGAAACCATACCGAGTGTTAGACAGAAGATTGTTGGTTATTAGATAGTTTCAAATTTGTGAATGGATGCACCTCTCATGTATTTTAGATAATGGTGATAGTATGGCTATTGTCAGGTAATTTGATAATTCTGTCAAGGTTTGCAGATGACTGCAAATTGGATGTTGTTATGTTATTCAGTCTTCCACTGAATCACGATTGCTCCAACATGGGTTACAGCATATTATCAATTGCTGCAATGACAGTGGTCTCACATTAAAAGTGAAAAATGCAGTATAATTAATTTTGGTAAATGTAACATTTTCCTATACCATACAAGCGATACCCCCCCCCCCCCCCGGGTTAGTTAGAAACCTTCATTGGAACTCTAGGCACTTTTGTTGTCAACTCTTTATCTTTTGACCATCACACCACCACAGCTGTTAGGAAAGCCTTCTATATGGCTCATCTAATTTCCAAAGGCATCTCCTCTAGATCCAAAGAAATCCTAATTCCCCTTTATTAATATTTCATCAGACTCATTATTGAATACAATGCCCATTTTGGCATGCATTTGTCTAAACATATAAAAATGAGAGCCCTCAGAAGTTCCTAATTAAAAAGATCAGTGGTTGCAAAAGTCTTACTTATCATAACAGAATGGCAGCCCTCTCATTATACTCAGTTGTTTCTTATATAATCTTCCATGGTCATTTGAGAATAGCCTTTTGAACCATGAAAGCTCTAACCTTATTTGACCTTCTATACCCAAACAGAACAAGTGGTTCTATAAATACCAGATTATGGAAACTAAATCTTCATCAACAAATAAATAAGAAACATTAGCGTGATACATTCATATCCCAATGTATTTCTCACCACTGGAACAAACTTCTGGTATTTTAAGCCCTTGCCGCCTTCACTGTAAACCTAGATAAATTGATGGCCATTCTCAAATTCTCCCCTGAACTATCCTGTACTTTCCTCATTAAAGCTGGAGAGGATTTCTGAATGTGGGTTACTGGCTAGGTTTTTGATGGCCTGCAGACTGATTGCCTAGTGCTTACCTATTAACCTACTCTCTCCATGACTCTCCTTGCCACTTTTGTTAAACTGACAGGCCCATAGTTCTCCAGATTCTTCTCCTCCCCCCAAGTATAATAAAACAAAATTGTTCTCTTCCAGTTCTCTGCCACTTTTGACCAGGCCAGTGATCTGTTGAAGATCATAGCTCATCTGATCCTTCTGCATTATTCTTCCTAAGAGCAGCGAGTTCCCTCTAAAACTCGTACCTCTCTATCCAGAGATCTGTACATTTTTCTTCCGATTTCACCCTGCCATATTTCCAGTAGGACACCCTTTGCTTACTTTTCTCTATGAAGACTAAAGTGAAGTATTCACTAGGTACCTCTTTTTTTCAGTGTTTTCTGATCCCCCTCCTATCTTTGATCAATCTAGCCATTTCTGTCTCCCACTTCCTTCTTTTTCCTCTGCACTTCCATTCTTGATCTCTTATGCTAACTCCCTTTTGCTGTCCTTAACATCTTTGTTGACTTTTTGCTACTGTATACAATATCTAAGCCAAACAACTGTTAGACAACAAGACTCCAGATGTGCCCAACTAGTAGCTTTAAACTTTAATATGATAAGCGCTTTCGGCCTGTAAATACATGGACTTCTTCAGATAAAGACAGTATCCTGTATGATGATTTAAATACATTGTATATATCACATGATTTCCTAACCCTCCCTCTTATAATAATACTTCATATATAAGAATTACAGCTGTCAAAAATCTAAATACAAATAGATGACATAAGATATATACACACCAATGGTTTTAGAGAAAGTTGAGTAGATTCCTAGACGGGCCTGTGGAATATTATCCTTGAACAGCTGGAACCATGGTGGTAAATTTAGAGTAACGTCACAGCACCACCTGGTTTTAATGAAATAATATAAATCAAAAGTTTATTAAAAATGAAGGCAAATACATTTTAGTTTCCTCAAGTTATAATATGCCATCGATGCCTCTATAGCATATGTTTTTATCTGAAGAAGTCCATGTATTTAGAGGACAAAAGTGCTAATCATATTAAAGTTTAAAGCTACTAGCTGGGCATGTCTGGAGTCTTTTTTGTCTAATTCTTTGTACAGTTCCAGCTCTAGTCTCCATCTTGTCTTTTCACCTCTTCGAAGCTCTATAGTTTGGGCTAACTACTATCCTCATATTTCTATGTTGTCACATTGGCCTTCTTCTCATTTTGTCTTTTCTACCTCTTCCTCACACCCATTGTCCATAGTTTTGGGTGACTGATCCCTTACTCATTCCCATAGCTTGTTTATCCCTCAATTTATTCCCAGTCTCTTAACTCATCCTTGACCACCTCTGAAACATAGCATAATCCACTGTTCACAAATCTCACACCATTGCCTTTGGCTTTTTTTTATTTCTGTCTTTCCTCCCTTCTAAGCCAAACAGTGATGTGATCATTGGTAGCTAATTTTGCCTTAACATGGAATCCATGGCACCCTCTTCATTAGTTAGGTCCATGACCAGAAATCTATTTATTTTGGTACAGTCCTGCACCACGTAGTTGAACACATCATGGTCTAAGAATTCATTCACCTTCTACTTCATCTCTAGCCTAAAGCTTGAAATCATCCAGTCAGATTTTGGCAGATTGGATCCCCAGTAAGTACTACCCTCTTCTTCCTACTCATTCCTTTAATTTCGATTATAAGTCTATTATGGTCCTCTCTTGTTGTGTTTATTTGACAGTACACTATATCCATCTGCCAGCTCTCCTTACTCTCCACTTATTTAACGTTCTGGACACACAACCTAGTTTTAAAACTTGGCTTTATCCTTGATGCCATCCTGGTTTTAAGTTCTTCCTCCTCTTTCAACTCACATCTGATGCCCTCTGCTATGTAGATTACTACACCATCCCCAGCTGTCATGTTTTTCTCTCATTCCTGAACAACCTGTGCCCACCTGCTCTTGCCATTTGTTAATGTTTCTGAGTTACAGGTGGTGTAACACCCATCCCTTCCCTATCGAATCAGTGCTTGCAGCTTACCTATCTTCTAAAGCAGAGTGCTTGCATTGCAGAGTAAATTTACCCATCCCCAATATACATCACCCTTATTGATTCCTCTGTCATGTTTTGATCCTTGTTTTACCTACTGTCTACTGCCTAAACACCAAAGGCCCAATCATCAACTATATAAGCATGTGAATTAACAATGTATAGCTATGCCATCTGTCCTGACTTGTGCCACTACATAGAGATGGAATGGGAATGACGTCTGCAGTAATCAATACGGTTATTTTAAAATGGTGAAACACTTCTTATTAAAATAATGTCATTGTATAACAGCAATACACCATGGCAGCTGATGGGTAAGTCATAGTTTTACCCATGGTGTAGAGAGGATCTCTGCTTTGCTCATGGGCTTACCCCATGACCACACTTCATGATTAGATTATGGATTACCAGCTTCCTGCCATAGTGTAATGCTTAATTTTTATACAATCTTCTTGCACAAATGACAAATGTGCTATCCAGTGAACTACTATGATGTTCATATACGCAAGAGAACTTACTGCCCTGAAGGAAAATAGAAGTTATGTTCTTACCATAACGTTCCATGTTAGTTGTCTTCTTCTCACCTTCTTCTTGCTGGATGGGTTCGGAGCCGACCTCGGCTCCGACTCGGCCACTCTAAAAGCTCGAGAGTTGGTTCCACCGGCTTGAGGCTCCCCTTATATCCCACAATGCTAGGCGAGAGTTACCTCAGATCTCGTTTGTAAGCTAACCCCAGCTTATAATATTAATAGAACAACTCTAAAAGAGTCCACCTCTAACAACAGGGAGAAAGAAAGGTGACCTATATCCTGATTCAGGAAATATGCAAACAGCATATGCCTAAGAAAAGAGGTGGTAGAAAGAGAGGTCACAATCACAACTCCTCTAGGTCTGTCCAGGCCAGGGGGAAGGAGGGTGGGGCTTAAGAAGAAGGCGAGAAGAAGACAACTAACATGGAACGTTATGGTAAGAACATAACTTCTATATGTTAAGTTGTCTATCTCGCCTTCATTCTTGCTGGATGGGACCGCGTCCCTAGCACCTTGTCCCGGGTGGCCTAACGGAACAGACTCCTGAGAACAGTGGAACCAAAGTTAGCTCTATGCCTAGAAGCTAAATCCAACTTATAATGAGAAATGAAAGTGTGAGGAGTAGCCCAAGTAGCCGCTGCACAAATGGTGTCAATAGGCAGTCTGTCTTGGAAGGCTAAAGAAGTAGCCAAAGCTCTGGTAGAATGGGCCTTAGGTTTATTAGGCAGCTTTTGGTGTCTAATCTCATAAACAAGGGTAATCAGAGATGTAAGCCATCTAGATAATGATACCTTTGAAACTGAAAGTCCTTTTCTGCTTTCTGCATAGGAGATAAACAGTTGGTCAGATTTTCTGAATTGTTTTGTTCTATCCAAATAGTACCTCAACTGACGATGAACATCTAGCCAGTGTAATTTTTGTTCAGACCTATTGGAATATTCTGGAAAAAGGACAGGGAGGTCAATGCTTTGATTCAGATTTGACGTCGAGACTACCTTAGGCAAGAAGGACGGGTTGTTCGTAAGGATACCCTGTCCTTATGGAACAATAGATAAGGAGGTCGACAGCTGAGTGCATGAAGTTCTGAGACTCTTCTAGCTGAAGTAATAGCTACCAGAAAGAGAGTCTTCCATGATAGCAATTTTAAAGAACAGGAGGCTGCAGGTTCGAAAGGGGGGAGAATCAAAGAAGTAAGAACTAAATTTAGGTCCCAAGGAGAAGGAGGATTTCTTATAGGAGGTCTGAGAAGAAAAACTCCTTTCAAAAAGGCTTTGCAAAGCTTGTGGGACATTAAGGCAGACTCAGAAATACCTACATGAAAGTTAGAGATAGCTGCCAATTGAACTTTAAGAGTAGAAGGGGATGAACCTGCATGGAAGAGTTCAGCTAGAAATTCAAGGACTATTTGGATGGAAGCAGTGAAAGGATCTATGTCCCTTCCTTGAGCCCAATATGTGAAACGTTTCCACTTACTCAAATAAATCTTCCTAGTGGAAGATTTATGGGAAGGTATCAAAATATCTCGAACAGAGCGAGATAATTGAGGAAGCCTGGCTAATGTTGGAACTGGAGGAACCAAGCAGTGAGGTTCAGAGAGGGGAGGGCGATGTAACTGACCCGATTGATGGATCAAAAGGTCTGGAACTAGGTCCAGATGCCAAGGTCGCTCCAGTAGAAATTGATGTAGAAAGGGGAACCACACCTGTCGAGGCCAGTAAGGAGCAATGAGGATCAACGAGGCCTTCTGAGCGATAGCTTTCTGTATCACCTGAGAGATTAGTGGGAAGGGAGGAAATGCATACAGAAGTCCCGGGGCCAAACTTGGACTAGAGCGTCTCTGCTGGGTTGGCCTGGTAAAGGGAATAGAGTGAAATAATGTCTGCACTTGCTGTTTTGGGGAGTAGCAAAAAGATCGCAGCAAGGCTGACCCCACTTGAGAAAAATCTCTCTCACAACAGAGTCTTTCAGAGACCACTCGTGAGGCATGAGGATAGCTCTGCTCAATTTGTCCGCTATTTGATTGGACTTCCCGGGGATGTGCGTTGCTATCAGAAAACGCTGAGAAGAAATCGCCCATTGCCACAATCTGAGTGCTTCTCGACACAGGGGGTAGGACCTGGTTCCGCCTTGTTTGTTGATGTACCACACTACAGACATATTGTCTGTCTGGATTGCAATCGTTCCCAAGGGGAGAGAGTCTTGAAGGGCTTGCAATGCTAAAAGCACTGCTCTCATCTCCAGAACATTTATGTGCAAGTGGCATTCATCTGGTTGCCATGTGCCCTGGACCGTCCTGCCCTGATAATGCCCCCCCCACCCGATCAGGGAGGCGTCCGTTGTCAAAGTAGCAACCGGAGGGGGGGGGGAACAAATGGTCTTCCCAACCAGAGCTGAGGGGAAGACATCCACCACATGAGATGATTTCTGCACGTCTGCGTGATCATAATGGTATGGAACATTGGAAGTTGCTGGTATGACCATTGTGTAAAGAGCATCCACTGAAGGATTCTCATGTGGAATCTGGCTAATGGAAGCAGAGGTATGGCAGCCGCCATAATTCCCAACACTTTCAGAACTAACCTGGCTTTGATTCTGTTGTTGTTGAAAAGGAGTGAGACCAGTCTGTGTATGTCTGTTATTCTCTGATCTGTTAGCCTCGCAGACATGTTTACTGTGTCTAGATTTGCGCCTATGAAGGTAATAGTACGACAAGGCGACAAAACAGACTTTTCGCAATTTATTGAAATGCCTAACTTTTGACAAATGCGAAAGGTGTAATCCCTGGCCATCAGAAGGAGATGCTTGATGGGGGCTGTGAGGAGCCAGTCGTCCAAATATGGAAACACCTGGAATCCTTGTCGTCTCAGGTGAGAAGCTACCACTGCCATGCATTTGGTAAACACCCGGGGGGCAGTGGTGAGACCAAAGGGTAGGGCCCTGAATTGAAAATGACTGGTTCCCAGCCTGAAGCGGAGGAATCTTCTGGAGCGTCTGTTCATTTTTATGTGATAGTATGCATCCTGAAGGTCTATAGAGCACATCCAGTTTCCTTTTCCCAATAGGGGAAGGATGGACTGCAGCGTGACCATCCGAAATCTTGTTTTCTTGACTGATCTGTTCAAGATACTGAGATCCAAAATTGGTCTCCAGTCCCCTGTTTTCTTTGGAACTAAAAAGAACCTTGAGTAGATTCCGGATCCTTGCTGGTCTGCTGGAACTGGCTGAATTGCTCTTTTTGCAAGCAGTTTTGAAATTTCCAAAACCGCTAGATCCCTTTGCGCGGGTGGAACATCTGGAAGGGATTTTTTTGATTGTTTCGGAATGCAAAGAAAGGGGATAGAATAGCCTTCGGAAATGATAGACTGTACCCATTTGTCTTGAGTCAGGGATAGCCAGGCTTTTGGGTACAGTGACAACCTTCCCCCGACTGCCTCCGAAGGTGGGCAGCCGGGCAACACCTCAGGGATGCTGAAAGGGCTTATCAGAGAAGGCTTCTCGATTGCCCTGGTTCTCTGGAGCCCCCTGCCTCGAGGCGGCGTCTACCATTGTTATTCCGCCTCTGCCTCTGGCGGGTAGCGACTTTCTCCGTCAGGCGAACTCCCTTGATTTCGTTTACGGAACCACATTTTCCCACTTTTCTGGCCTTTGGGGTAAGGCCTAGAAGGAGTAGAAAAACGGACTCCGACGGCAGAAAGAGTCTTGCCATCAGTCTCGCACCTAGTCAAGGTTTCTTTCACTTGAGGACCAAAGAGAGATGATCCATCAAACGGGGAGTTAGTGAAGGACGTCTTGAAGGGGTCCGCAAAATTGCATAGCCGCATCCAGGCATGCCTACGTAAGGCCACACCTGTCCCTGCGGCCCTACTCGCTCCATCAGCCGCATAAGAAAGGAGGCGCATGGAGGAGTTGGCTATGGAGTTAAGGGTAGCCAGCTGAGTGTTCATTTTATCTTGAAAACCCACAGCTGTAGGATCCTTCAACATGTCACTCGCTTCTTTAATCAAGTCTCTTTGAAGACGAGTGAAATGGCACAGGTAGTTCAGCGACCGCATAGTAAATGTCGCTGACGAAAACATCCGCTTCCCGTACCTGTCCATGGACCTAGATTCCTTGTTAGGTGGATGGACAGGTACTGAAGGATCAGCTAGTTCCTTCTTAGTGGCAGCAGCTACCACCATAGCATCCACAGAAACTCCTTTTGTCAAGAACTGCTTGTCTGCTGGTGCTGTTATGAATTTGGAGGGTCTCCTGGGAGTGGGATCTACTGAATCAGGAGCCGTCCATGCCTTTTTAGCAACCACCTGCATGAGGGGGTCAAAGGGGGGGACACCCAGGAGGTGGAAGGGCGAGAGCCAAACGCCTCAAGATATACAGATTCATCCTCCGAAGGGTTAAGGTCTGGCCAATTTCCCCTCTGCTTCAGGATCTCTAGAATGTCTGCAAAAGAGACATCTTCAGAAGGGGAACGGGGGGAACCCTCGGAATCATCTAAATCTGTATCAGATGTGATTGACTCAGGTGAGTCAATGTGTTTCCTCTTACACTTCCTCTTCCGAGGGGGCTCTGCCAAATCAGGAGAGGCCTCGGAAGAGGATGAGATCCCCACAGGGGGTTCCTGAGGAGCTGGCTCTCTGCGGTCCGGGATGAGGGAGTGAGTCGACTTGACCTGAGGCACCGTGGGGAGGCGGACGGCGCCGACTGTGGAGTAGAGCCAGGCTCTAACACACTCCGCATGACCTCGAGCACCCCTGTCAGGCAAAGCCAGAGGTCCCGCTCCGAAGCTGAGAACCCCCTCGGCACCGACAGTGATGGCTCCGAGGCCGATGTCGGAGCCGAACTCACCAGCCAAGCTCCGAGGAAGAGCGGGTCGGACAAGGGTCTGATGCCACTCACCCCCTCGGAGCCGACGATGGAAGTCCGGCGCCGAGATTCTTCTAAGGAAGAAATCGGAGCCGACGATGGAGCCGAAGACAATTGTATCGGCTCCGGCGCTACCACAGTCTCGGTTCCGACACGACCCGGCTCCGAGCTCAACGGAGTCGGAGGAGGAATATATTGATGGACAAGGGCAGGCATCGACTGATGAGTCGGGCTCTGAAGCATCTGGGCTAGTGCCTCGGACTTAAGAAGTCGACTCACTACCCTCTGAAGGTCATGATCCGATAGCCTCGATGACCTAGAGGAATGAGATTTATGGCTCCGTTCAGACAGCAGGGGAGATCCTGGAGCCGAATGAACGGAGCCAAGGGACGGTGACCTGGACCTCTTCCTCGATGTCGGTTCCGAAGATCTGGACGGAGCCAACACGGGAACCTCTATAACCTCGGCTCCAGCCGGAGCCGAGGGAACCACAGAAACTGTGGACTGAGACTCATCGGCTCCAGCCGGAGCCGATGTAGGCGGAGGTTTAGAAGCCTTAGGTCTCGGCTCAGTTGCTGGAGCCGAGGACCTAGAAGCCTTAGAGGGCTTCCCAGAGACAGAAAGGGAATCCTCTGGCTTAAGAAGACCCCTCAGGATCAACTTATTTTTTCTTTCCTGCAGGACCCTGGGGCTGAAGCCGTGGCATACAGCACAGGAGTCCTGCAGGTGCAAAGGCCCCAGGCAATAGACACAAGAAGTGTGACCGTCTGTCAGAGACATTTTCTGACAGCACACATCACACTTCTTGAAGCCTGAGACCTTTGTGTCTTTAGACATCCTAAACAAAAGTGTAATCACACACACTCAACAAACACACTGATTACACTAATCTACTTTTAAAACTCAAAAAATAAACAATTAACTAAAGTTTACCAAGAGTAAGACACACACACAACTAGGGGATGGAGAAAGGCCAGAAGGCCCGAGAGAGAACTTTAAAAGTTCTTTGGAAAAAAATTGGGATTTTCCGGAAAAAAGGAGTAGAAAAACCCACTACACTAAGGGAATATATTTAAACTCAAAAATATAGGGTTTTAAGTGATCTAATTTTACCAAAATTACACTTACCAACAAGCCGGTAGAAAAACCAACACCTCGATGCTGTAGCGGCAAACGAGATCTGAGGTAACTCTCGCCTAGCATTGTGGGATATAAGGGGAGCCTCGAGCCGGTGGAACCAACTCTTGAGCTTTTAGAGTGGCCGAGTCGGAGCCGAGGTCGGCTCCGAACCCATCCAGCAAGAATGAAGGCGAGATAGACAACTTAACATCCATTATTTCAGTTCTATCTTATTATGGCAAGACATGCATGACCTGTGTTTGAATCTTAGACAATGTAGCTGTTGACTCAGAACCTAAGCGGATTAGACAGGGGTAATCTCATGTTCAGAAGACATCAACATGGTGATTTCAGCTGTAACCAGAGTAACAGCCAAAAGATGGTGACATGCACAAGACCTTAGTCATGCCAAGGGTGATAGAAGTGTATGGAAAATTCTAGGCTGTACAACATGTATCCTTCTGCAGGCCTTGATCAGCCTGATGAGCTCTCTGATTCATTTAGTCAAATGTCACTTCTGCAGGATCTGCATAAATTTTTGTCCTGGCCCACATTTAATGTGGGTACAGTGAAGCTCTGGAGAAGAACAAAGTCCTCAAAGTATAGCATAACATCACTATGATCTCTGAAAAGCTTACTGCAGAAATAGAGAAAGAAGTACCATTACAGTCAACAGCACACTCAGTTTAGGGATCTTGCCTAGAGGTAAACGGTAAGCAACAGTTAGTCTGCAGAAGGAACATGATGTAAAGGAAACACATTTAGTTTAAGTATGCTTCAAAGTGACTGAATATCCGCTATAATACCAAGCATTTCCAGTTTGCAAGCACGCCATGCTTTCAGTTTCTCAACAGTCACAACAAAATGGTAATCTTTCTAGAGAAGCAGTCAGAGTTTTACACACCCCTAGGTGGCCACAGCCACTACATGTGTACTACATGTACACACACACACTCACTCACACACACACACACACACACACACACACACACACACACACACACACACACACACACACACACACACATACATATATGCCCACACTGCAGGGCCTAATGAGGGAATTCCATCCCGCCTCTCTTTTTTTCAGTCATGCTGGACTCCTTAATGATAAGGATGAAAAAAATGCTGTCAATAAATGCTGTGACTATGTTCTCCAAGGGCATTTTCTCATACTAACTTTGCATAACCCATTACAGTGCAACCTCAGCATGCTTAGCAGATCTCAGGGTACCAGTAGATCCATTAGGGCTCATTAAGTACTTCTATGCAAAGCTCTACCACTGGCCTTCTAGCTCCAGGTTTTCAATTTGCAGCTTTCATTGCTTACAGCAAACACTTCACCACATTATACTTATGGAGAAAGAATTTTATGCAGCCCTTAATGCAATGCTTCCAAATGATATTTGAAAAACATCTAAACATATCACTGATGCAAGGTTACCTGACAATGACTCACTGACATCCTCCTGCCTGCATGCATTTTCATAGATACATTCCAGCTCATCTCAAAGCAAGCTGGACCAGTCTTATTTCTTTAAGTTAAAAGACTGTTCATAGTACTTACCTATTGTCAAAAAATGCATTGACAATCTTCTCCCTAATTGGATTACTCTCCAAGTTGGACACACGATGAAAGTCGTTTTTGCTTGAAAAGAAGAAAAGAGATAAGTATGCATTAATCAGACTGCATCAGATTGTAGTAAAACTAATACTGAGCTGAAATCAGCTTTTTTCCTTGTGTGTTAGTCTCTGTTCAGAACAAAGAAAAACAAGTTCCACATGAGCTGAGCATCAAAGCTTTTCAGGGTAACCAAAAGTCACTTTGTTCTTTTTTATTTACTGAATTTTTGCAAAGCAGAGATGCATAACTTTTTATTTTGTGCTTTTATCATCTTCCAACTGCAAGATGTTTGCTACTTGTAACAAATTGCGTCACTTATTTAAATAAAATTCTTACTTTAGTTTACCAAGAGAACTGAAAGGCATGAAGGTAGAAGCAGAGACGATTCTACAGAAATGACATTAGTACTTTTGCAGTACAAGCTTCTAAGATTTAAAAGCTAAAAAAGGCACTCCATTTTCAAAATGTTCTAATTAATTCTTTTCACTATCTGTCATACCAGTGATAGTCCTTCTATCCTCTTTACATATTAGTCTAAACTTTTAGAATAAATATCCATGTTCATCATATTGATCACTGCTGCTGTAGCCTTAGATATATGAGTTTTATCTGGCCACATTCTGCAGCTTCAGGGCACCTCCCACATGCCCAAACGGTCAGGCAAATCGAGCTGAGATGACTGAAAGACTAGATTGGGAGCCAAGCCTTTGAAGCTTTCGAGGATCGACAGTCGGCATGATGCTGTTCCTGTGCTGGGCAGATAAGTTTTTCTTGGGGGAACCTTCCATTTTTTAAATATTGTTTATGCTTTATCACTTTCCTCTTCATGAAATGTATTTTAAAGCTAGGAAATTTGTGTTTTAATGGACTGTCATGTGACTGTATAGTACCTTTAAACGGAAGTACTTTTTTCCCTGTCAGATTAAAAATTGTGCAAAGTAACTAAAAAACATTTTCCTGTGAAGAAATTGTATTTGTTTTACTTTGTCGGGCTGGCAAAATTTGTTAAGTGCTTTTTACCATGTTTTTCTGTGAAAAAGTGACTTTTAAAGATTTGTAGTTTTTACAGGCATTTGCTGCTCATCTTCTCTGGGAAGGAGGAACCATTTTTCTTTGACCATGGAACAAACTATCCCACAGTCAGTCCTCTTCCAGCCACAAAAGTAAAAAAGTTAAGCAAACAGCCTCTGCCACCACAGCAGGCAAGCAATTTGCCTCAACAACAAGTGAGTGGATTTGCTGTGGCCATTTGTTGTACCTCAGACCTCTTATCTGTTACCCCATATCCCCCTGGTGTAGCACCTACAGCCACTGTGAACTGAGGGTTAGCCACATCCTCTGAGGCTGTTGGGGGCCATCAGTAGGCAAGGGAAGGTCACATGTTGGTGTTGGTAGAAGAAACAGGGAGGGCTTCTCTGTTGTGTCATTGCTGTGTCCATCCCTGGGGAAGCAGCTGCTGCCATTAGTGACATGGTTGGCACCGTTTATTCTGTCAAAAAAAGAAAAAGAAAACTAATCATGTGTATACTCCTTCGCATATTTCCTTAGACAGGAACAGTTTACAGGGATTGGCTCAGGGTTTAATTCAAGTTAATGATCCTTCTTGTAAAGTAGTTTTTGGTAAAAGAAAGAGGGATACCTCTTTTCTGCACAGTTTCAAGATTCTGAATCTGAACAAGAAGATGAAGGGAAAGATATACGGTTTTATCCTCAGATTTCTGATTTAGACTCAGGAGAGTTCAGTTTCTGATTCTTCTTGTGTTTCTATTTTTCTGAGACTATTGCTAGAATGTGCCAGTGTTTTCAGTTGTAGAACACTGAGGTTTCTTAATCACTCAAAAAATACTATGAATTTTTACAGAAGGAAGTTCCAGAACCTCCATCCATTCCTTCTCTTCTACCTGTATTAAAGGATGTGAGTCATACTGTCTACAATTTTCATGATGATCAACCACACCTAAAAAGGGAGATAGGATGTATAAAGTTCCTCAGTCTTTCATGTTTTGATATACTCATCCCAAACTTGACCCAGTAGCTAAAGCTGAGTAGTTAAGTTGAGGATCGGCTCTGAACCCATCAGTAAGAATGAATGGCAAGATAGAACAACTTTACATTCATTGATAACTATGAGAAAATATGTGTATACTTCTGCAACTCTGATTTCCAGAATATTGAATTGTCTGGTTCATATGTTAAAGTTTGCTCTGACTTATCGTGAAAGTATGAGG
This sequence comes from Protopterus annectens, assembly GCF_019279795.1. NCBI lineage: Eukaryota > Metazoa > Chordata > Ceratodontiformes > Protopteridae > Protopterus > Protopterus annectens. The sequence goes on from NC_056733.1 coordinate 298,520,067, forward strand.
AATGTTTTATTTGCAGTTCCTTCTTGTGAGGAAAGTCTGCTTTAAATAATCTAGTTTCATTTATTGCACAGCTCACTACTTATTGTTTACTTCTTTCAGGGCTATGACTGCTGATACTGTTTTGATGAGGTTTGCAGGGCTGTAGTCTCAGAACCTCCCAGATTATGTTAATAATGAGATTTTAAATTCTCCTTTGGATAGAGATTAACTTTTTGGCCCCATCTGCTGCAGAGGTGACCAAAAAGTGTGATTTTAGGGGTAAGCTGATCCAGAAGATCTCTAAGATTTTTCACCCCCCCCTTCCAGATTTCTAAGGGGTTCTCTAACTCTTCATCCAATTTTGGCAAGAAGCAGAATAAACACTCTCAGCAAAATACAGGTCAACAGATATTTAAGCAGAAATGGTAAGTAGGTTCCAAAAAGAAGCATTGAACTTCCCAAAATCAAGGAGACCCCAACAAGTTTGAATGACTGTTTAAGAGTCTTGTGACACCCTCCCATTCTGTCCCCTTATTTCCTCTAGAAAGTTTGAATCTCATTTTTTTTCTCTTTGGTAATAGATAGTTTTAGAAAATTGGGTTTGGAAGATCATTTATCAAGGTTACAGATAGCATTGGGGGGGATTCCTCTTTTCCAATTCTTTGCCTTTGGGCTATCCACTGCACTAAGTATGCTCAAAAGGTGTCAAGCTCTAGTTGTAGCTCATTGCAGGCAACAGGGTACCTGTATTTTTCCAAACTTAGATGACTTGTGTATCTTCACAGAATCTTTTTCAAAGTGTCAGGAATCACTCTTTTGGGTGAGACATCTCTTGCGCAAGCTCGGATTCCATGAGAACATTCAAAAGTCATTCCTGACTCCTTACCTCAATTCAAAGAGCTTTTTTTCCCACAGGAAAATAGATCTATATCTAGATCTATTTCTAGGGTTTTCTGCTCAGGATTTTGGGTGTCATGGCTTCTATGATTCTCAAGATATCCCTGGCAACATGAGAAAGATACAGTGTATCTGAAGTCTCTTTGGTCCCAGCACCAACTCACTTTGTCCTTTCAAATCCCAGTGCTGGGGATTGTCAGATGAAAAATCAGTTGGTGGAAACAAGAGAGATCCTTAAATCTAGGCCTACATTCTCCACCCCTGTTCCAATGGAGTCAGTCACCACATATGCTTCTGACTTTGCTTGGGGAGCTGTTTCATGAAGGATAAAGTGCAGGGTGTGTAGGACACCAAGGTCAGATGTAAGCACATAAACATAAAAGAGATGATTACCTTGATCAAGGCACTCAACTCACTGAAACATCTTTGGTCCCCACAACCTCAATTTGTTACTGATGTCATGTGGTACATCAGCAAACAGGAGGGAACCAGGTTGTAACCCCTTTGCAGACTAGCTAAGTTAGCTTGGGATATGGTTTCACTGTACAATCTCACTCTATATGTATTCAACATTCTGTCAGAGCAAAAGCACATGGCAAACAAGCTGAACAGGACCAGGGCAGACCCTTACAAATGGAAACTAGATGGGGGCGGGGTCTTCCAACATTTGATCCATCCATGGGGAGTTTCTCAAGCAGACCTCTGCCTTCTCTCTGAACAATCAACTGGCAAGATTTTGTTTCAAGACTCCAAGCAAGAAAACCTGGAAGACAGATACCTTTTCTTTACCTTGGACTCTCCACTAATATCCAGGGTACTTCTGAAGAGTCAGAAGTAATCCTCCAAGATCATTATGGAAACTCCCTTCTGGCCTAGTCAACTGTGGTTTTCCCTTCTTTTGGAAATGGCCAGGGGCAATTACCACAAGCTTCCTCATAGACTGGATCTACTCACAATTGAATAGGTGTGTTTGATACACCCCAACATCAATCAAATTTAACAGACTGTCTGGATGACAGGGTCTTAATTCCTTTTAGGCATCTGTTTACTGAGGATGTGCAGCAGGTACTAACGGAGGCAAGAAAATCTGCAACTACAAAATCATATAATGGCAAATGGAAAAGGTTTTTTAGTCAGTGCCAGCAACATAACCAACACCCATTCAGGGCTAGTTGTTCTCTAGTTTTACAATACTTGTGTGAGTTACTATCCTGTGGCTTTTCTTATTCCTCTATCAAGGTTCATTTATCAGCCATTTCAGCATGTCTGCCCATGAATCCTCCTCTTTCAATGTAGTCTCATTTCAAAATGTTTTTGAAAGGGGTTTTGCACAAGAGGCCTCCAAGTAAACTGGTGGCCCTCTCCATGAGATCTTAATTTTGCGTAAGAAAAGCTAACCATTGCTCCATTTGAACCCGCTCACCTGGCCATCTTGAGGCTCTTAACATGGAAAACAGTTTTACTGATTGTTCTTACCTCAGCAAGAACAATATCTGAGTTGTAATCTCTTACAGTGAGTCAACCCTATCTCATTTTCCACAGGGACAAGGTTTCTTTGAGAACTAATCTTTCTTTTATGCGTAAAGTGGTATCTGAGTTTACTTTAAGCCAAAATATCCATCTCCTCATTTTCTTTCCTGATCCTAAAAATGAGGTAGAAAGGAAACCCCATTCCTTGGATGTCCACAGACAACTCAGGTATTATACTGAAAGAACTAAATCTTTCAAATCGTCACATCAACTGTTCATTTTTTGTGAAGATAAGAAAGGTGAATCTACGTCAAAACAGACGATCTCCAAATGGCTTTCTAAGACTATTATGTTTTGTTATACTCGTCATAACAAAACTATTCCAACAGGGTCAAGGAACACTACCAGGGCCTTGGCTTCATTTATAGCTCTTTGGAAGGGGTTGGATTCTAGAAGTATTCTAGAAGTTGCTACTTGTTCCTCTGTATATACGTTTACAAAGCACTGTAAGCTTGATTTCTTCTCTAGGTCCAGGTCAGGCTTTGCTAGGACCATTCTCCAGAGGTTCCTAGATTCTTCTCCTTCCACCTCCCAAACGTAGTAAGCTAAGGCAATCTACCCATACAGCTAAGGCTACTGCAGCAGTGGTTATTGCACTGAACAAAGTACAGCTGTTTAAGTAAACTTACCATAACACTAGATGTTTGAATGATCACTGCTACTGTAGCCACTCCCTCCATTCCCCTTGTTTTGTGTATATTTTTTATGCCAGTGTATGGACATTTGTTTTTTTTTTTTGTTGTTGTTGTTCCTAGCATTGTCCTTTCAGGCCTGAGACTCCCTCTTTCTCTCTCTGTTGGCAGGAAAGCTGTGAATGGCTTGGTGCCCAAACTAGTCTTTTAGTCTGCTCATCTCAAACTGCCTGACAGTTTGGTCATGTGAAAAGTACCCTGAAGCTTTGGAAGCTGGCTGTCTGCTATATCCTTGGTAGGATTTAACCCATTTAGCTAAGGCTACTACAGTGATCATTTGAGCATTTACTGTTTTGACAAGTTTACTTAAACTGTACTATCTCAGTTGGCACAGCTGGAAAACAGTTGTCAGGCAGAGTACTGCATGATTATGGAACCAGATAGTATCAGACAAGAAGGCTCTTAAACAGTTAACATTTTCAGAAAGAATATGAAAATACACTTTCTGCCTGCATTTTTATTGTTCCAGACAACTAATTTGCAATTTTCTAATAATTAAATTATATCAGTATACTTAAGAATATGATGCTAAGTGCTCGAAAGTACCTCCAGGCAGCCAGATGAATAAAATCCACAGTTTATTGGTCAAACCACACAATAAAAATAAACGCTCTTCTAACACAGGTAACAATTGCGTTTTCGTCTCACTATGTGGGACTACTTTCGAGCACTTAGCATCGTATTTTTTGGTAACTGTTGGTGGTTTTTTTGTGGATGCTATCGCATTGCTACGTTTAATACTTAAGAATATATTTACCTCTGTCAGAAATACTGTTAAGTAGATACATATAAATTTAAGAGTGTGCAACACTGTATTCTATGC